>NW_019154106.1:16429911-16478656 GCF_002288905.1 Enhydra lutris kenyoni | reverse complement strand
GCTCCTGGGTGGCTCAGTCAGTTAAGCGTCTGCCTTCAGCTCAGGTCATGATCCTGGAGTCCTAGGATCGAGCCTCACTTTGGGCTCCCTGCTCAGCAGGGGGGCTGCTTCTCCCTCTGCCCCTCACCTTGCTTGTGCTCTCTCTAGCTCTTTCTCTCTCTCAAATAAATAAATAAGATATTTTTAAAAAATAAATAAAAAATAAAAAATAAATTTTTAAGTAATCTCTGTGCCTAGCATGGGACTGGGACTCACAGGCCTAAGATTAAGAGTGGAACACTTGGGAGGTCTGGGTCGCACGGTCAGTTGAGCATCCAACTCTTGGTTTCAGCTCAGGTGATTGTGGGGTTGTGGGATCGTGCCCTGTGTCTGATTCTGCACTCAGCTTGGAGTCTGCGTGGGACTTTCTCCCTCTCCCCCTCACCACCTCTTTCTCTCTCTCTCAAACAGGGACACCTGGGTGGCACTGTCAGTTGAGCATCTGACTCTTGGTTTTGGCTCAGGTCGTGACCCTCAGGGTCATGGGATCGAGTCCACATCGCGCTCCCCACTCAGCGGAAGTCTGCTTCTGTCCCTTTCTCTCTCCCTCTGCCCACCTTCGCCCACCCCGGCCCCCACTCACACATGCTTGTGTGCTCCTTCTCAAAAATAAATGAATACATCTTTAAAATAAATAAATAAATAACTCTTTTTAAAAAGAGAGTTGTACACTCTACCAAGTGAGCCAGCCAGGCACCCTGTTTATTTTGAGTTTTATTTCATTTTTTATTTATTTTTAAAGATTTTATTTATTTATGTGAGCAGAGGGAGAGGACATGAGCAGGGGCGGAGGGAGAAGGAGACTCCCCACCGAGCAGGGAGCCTGACATGGGGCTCAATCCCAGGACCCTGGGATCATGACCTAAGCTGAAGGCAGACGCTTAACCGACTGAGCCACCTAGGCACCCCCTATTTTGAATTTTAAATGGGCTTCCTTTGCTAAGTAGTTTTAGGATGCCAGTAGAACTCCGTACAGAATATGATGAATTTAAAAAATAGTTTCTAAAATCTTAGGATAGTCAGAATTCATTTTTCAGCACTAGCCCTTTATCATATAGAATTTTCCATAGGTGTAAAAAGAGCTACTCGTTAAAAATTAATGGCAAGTTCTGGGTTGACTCGGTTGTACTTGTTATAGCTGTGGAAGAACTATGTTACCAAATAGAAGAGTCCTGCTTTGAAAGGGAAGCATAAGTTTGGGGTTGATGGGTAGAAGAGAGTTGTTTTGAGAGTGAGTCCCTGGGTTTCTTCTGTTTCTCCCAGCCTCTCTAAACATGCAGGGTTTAGTTGATCCAACACAGAAAACACCTGACAGGCTGACTTAGTTTGTTTCATCTCTCTTCTCTGGTGAACTCCAGGGGTCCCGGTGAACTCTGGTTGGGAAAGGGTGGTGATCCTGAACCCCGGGAACATGTCTCTGCTACAGCCGAGCCAGAATGTTGCTCCTCTAAAGTCTTGTTTCTGAACTGTACTCCAAGGAGTCCCAGGGGTTCTTACGGCCCTGTCAGGGCTCAGTGTTACAGTTGGGGATAGGGAGGAAGTGTCTCCTTGAACCCCAGTCCATTTGAACCAGACCTGCTCTAAAAGCTACTTATCTACAGCAGCCACCCTGGGACAGCCAGGGTTTTCCTTCCCAGCCTGTTGGCAGAACAGTTGAATGTTTTCTCTCATATTCAGTGATGTAGACTCAGAATTGTCTCACATGGTAGGGAATTTGCTCGTACATTCCCCTCTGTGTCATGTCTATGTCTATGTCATGACATGTCTATGTCAGTTGCAAGGAGAGCAGAGCCCTCATTAAGATCCCATTCGGCTTCGCAGGTAAATAAAAATGACATCCGGAAGAAGGTGAGGCGCCTAATGGGAAAGTCGCATATTGGGCTTGTGTACAGCCAGCAACTCAACGAAGTGCTTGATCAGCTGGCGAACCTGGTAAGCATGCCTGGGCCGTCCCCTAGGCTCCCCTCCCACTGGCACTTGTCACCTTCCAGGCTGGGGCCTTGTCGCCCAATGCAGAGGCTTCCCCACGGGTCATTTGTTGGCGTCTATATTTTTAAGATCCCCAGTTTTGAAAATAGGGCTTTGAGTCTAGATGAGGCGTTAGTCCCTCTGTTCTGTGACAGGATTCTCTGTACTGAACCATCTTGCCGCAGCCATTTCTGCATGTGGTCTGTGGACTCCTAAGGATCCATGAGCCGAAAACTATTTTCATAATAGTACTAAAATCTTTGCCTTTTTGCCCTGAGTTGACATTTGCACTGATGGTACAAAAGCAGTGATGGCTAAAACTGCTGGTAACCTTCACACAGTGAAGGCAGTGGCACTAAGCCGTGCTGGGAGCCATCGGAGGGGAGGGGGCACTCTGAGTTTAAAAAAGAGAAAGAAAAATAGTTGCACTTATGAATGTTCTCGATGAAAGCATTCAAATCATTAATTTTACTAATCTGATCATTGATGATACATCTTTTTAATATTTTATGTGACCAAATGAGAAATATACAGGAAGTATTGTGCTGCAGAGCAAAATATGATTGTTTCAAGAAAAAGTGATCGTAACAGTTTGAGTTGCAAGGGGAACTGTCAGCTTCGTTCATGGGACATAATTTTCACTAGGAGGATTGACTAACTTTGGTTGTTCAGAGTTGGGTATTTATTTGGCAGACTTGTAAGCTTGAAGCTTCCTGATATTTAAAGGCTTTTGTAACAAGATTGATGATATTAATCAGTGTGATTTTTTGATACTCTCTAATGAAATGTGTCAGTATTTAGAAGAGCTACATTACTCCTTAAACCCATAGTTTCTGAAAGGCCATCGTGTGGTGTTACAAATTCAAGTGTGAGTAAAGATACCATCAAAATGCAAGGTAGACAAAAGGATTTCATGCCACCAAGTACCAAATGTTCCTTGATGGGTTTTCAGATTTCATGTTGCAGCAATGACGAACTGTTACTTCTCAAGTTTTGTTATAATCACCGAAGAAAAATAATCATATCTATCCGGAAAAGCTATTAAAACACTCCTCCCTTTTCCAAATATATGTCTGTGAGACCAGATTTTCTTTATATACCTCAGCCAAACCAACATAACACGGTGGACTGAATGCAGAAGCAGAAATGAGAATCCAGATATTTTTTAAAAACAAACATGTGCAAAAATGTGGAGCAGTGCCAGTCTTCTCATTTTTTTTTTTTTTTGCTTGTTTTGGGAAATATGTTATTTTAAAAAATTACTTATATTATCATGTAATGGGTGTATTCTTAGAATTCTTAATGACTTCAAAATTAATATTTACTTTTTTCAGTTTTAATTTCTAATATGGTAAATATCTATAAATATAACTCACAGAAACCTAAGCTCTCCAGAGTCATGAATAATATTTAAGACGTATGGGAGTCCCAAGGCCAAAAAGTTTGAGAACGCATCCCTCGTGGCCTGTGGCCAGTAGATGGCACTGTGCTAAGTAAGCTGATAGGAATTTACTTGCTGGAGTGGGGGATGGGGGCGGAATTCTTGGCCCAGAGAGCTCTGTGAGAGAGATTTACCGATGTCCTTAACAGATCTCTATTTCCTCAGAATGGACGTGATCTCGCTATCCGGTCCAGTGGCAGCCGGCACATGAAGAAGCAGACATTTGTGGTACATGCGGGGACAGACACAAATGGAGATATCTTCTTCATGGAGGTAAATGCTAGTTCATATGTCTCACAGGAACATTTGAGAGTCACAGGGAACTCCTAGACCGGATACTGGAATATTTCTCCCACTTAATCTCATTCATCTTCATGATCCACTTACCATTACATCGTCAGGCTCTTATGCAAGTAATATAATGGATAATTCACCATCATTTCTTTTACATATGTGTTGAATAGATGATGTAGTCACATTGTCCGTAAGTCAGGACAACTTGAAACAGTAGGCATTAGAAGTCTTGCTCTCTTTCCTATCCCTTTCCTCTCAATTTCCCCTCCCCTTCACCACTTCCTTCTGTAGGTAACCACTTCTGTGGTTTCCTTTTTATCTTTCAGTGGTATTTTATACAAACACACAAAAAATATAAAGTTAAGTTCTTTTTCTTTTTTCTCACAGAAAGGTAGCACATCATATCCACTGATCGGTACCTTGCTTTTCTCATTGAGCATATCCTGAAGATCTCTATGTCAGTACAAAAAGAGAGTTCTTTTTTTTTTTCTTTTGATTGAAGAAGAGTTGACGTACAATGTTGAATTAGTTTCAAGTGTACAGCGTAGTGATTTGGCTATTCTGTACATTGTGTAGTGCTCACCATGATAAGCGTGGTCCCCGTCTGTCACCATACGTCACAATGATATCATCCGCTGTATTCCCTGTGGCTCTCATTCTTTTTACGGCTGTGTCGTGTTCCATGGTGTGGTTGTACCATAGTTGAGTCACCGGTCAGTACATACATGCCCTTGGTTTTCTTCACGTCCGTGCTGTCGCTCACCGTCCTGCTGTGCGTGAGGCCGCGCCTGCTTCCCTCCACACATGCACAGGCGCTGGAAGAGCTCGCAGAGGCTGTCACCGCACCAAAGGGAAAAATGCATAGATGGCTTTGGCTGATAGGACTCTGAAGTAGCTCTTAACATATAACAGTTCCCCTCCCACTCTGCCATTTCTTTCATTGAAGAAATGTGCCACACGGAGTACCTCACGTTCTAGACTTTTTGCTGGTTGCATCTCTTTGGTGTTAATACGCTTCTTCATCACTGGTATTTTTTATAAACACTAGTAGTTCAATCTAGGGGTTGGATGAGTTTCAGATTCAGTATTTTGGCAAGAATACTTCATGGGTAGTGTGTATATTGCCTGTTGCCCCATTTGCTCACCTCTCTTAGAGATCAGTGGGTGTAGATATGGGCCGCCTGACCTGTTCCCTGTGAAGTTCCTCATCAGTCCTTTGAGTCTGCCTATGGGTTTTTGCCATGCAGAATTGTTTTACTTTTTTTTTTAACCCTCCCTCCAGCCCTTGGCAGAATCTTTCTACTTTTATGTAGTTGAATTAGTCTTTTTTTTTTTTTTTTAATAACTTCGGATTTTGAGTCATAGGTAGAAAAACCCTTCCTTATTCCAAGATTATAAAGGAAATTGGCTATGGTTTCTTTATTTCTAATTCTAGAATTAATTTTTAATTTTTAATTCTAAAATACCAGGTATTTTAAATTCTAAAATGAATGAAGGAACCAAGTATAACTCCTATATAAAGTAGTAAAATTAAATAATTTTACAAGTATTCTGTTTCCTTTTGGTTTAGTTGAGTTTGATTTTTACACCCACAGCTTTCTGAATGAGTGGTTTATCAAGCATGGGGCAGGCGTTCTGCCCAGAAGCAGACACATGCGTGTTGGTGTAGCTGAGAAGAGAGTCATGTTCATGTCACTGTGAAGTTTTAGAATTTGGTTAGGTGTCTCCTCGAGCCGAGGACTAACAGGATATCTGCACCATAAGGAGGTGGCAGCTGATTCTCACCCTTTCCTTTTATTATTATTTTTTAAAAGATTTTATTTATTTGACAGAGAGACACAGTGATAGAGGGAACACAAGCAGGGTGGTGGGAGAGGGAGAAGCAGTCTTCCCACTAAGCAGGGAACCTGACACGGGGCTCAATCCCAGGACCCTGGGATTATGACCTGAGCCAAAACCAAGAGTCGGATGCTCAACCAGCTGAGCCCCCCAGGTGCCCCTCACATGAGAATTTCTATAGACTTCTTAATATTATAGATTCTTAATGTGAAATTTCTGGATCAAGCTTATACAGATTTAAAATTTTTATAGATTCTGCCAAACACCATCCCAAAGACTATACCAGTTTATATCTCCACCAGCAGCATAGATGAGTCAGGTACATTGTTACTGTCATCTCTCTAGCCTAGAAATTGTATGTCCTAGTACCTGTCCTGCCCCTCTCCTTTACATGGTGTTCTTAAAGGGTTATGGAAAGGGGGGTAGTAGTCTTTATTTTTCACCTGGAGAAAACTAGAATCAGACTAGGACTAGATTTCTAGTTTCTACTCAGCTATTATATGACCTTATTCTTCATAAGGCTTTTAGAGCCTCTGTAACTTCTACATAGTAGACTAAAACCCGGTAGTTTTGCATATTCCTTTTTCATTCACTTTAAATTATGGAGCACATACTATAGGCCAAGGTACTGTGGGTATGTGGTTGTAACAATGAGTAAGCGAGACATGGTTTCTGTTGCCCGTATGGGGTTGACAAGCCATTGGGGAAGTCAGCTAAGGAAACGAAGTGTCATGAAATATGATGAGCGTTATGGGAGAAGATGCATGGGGGCAGGCAGTGTGGGAATAGATAGCAGAGGATCTAGGAGTAGTGGATGGCCCCTTGGAAATGACCTTGGAGCTTAGACTTAAAAGAAGTATGAATTCCCAGCTGGAGTCGGGGAGGGGGACAGTTCCAGGGGTATTTGAGGTGAAATGGACAGAACTCAGTGTAGTGAGAAGGAAAAAAGGAGTCTCACATCACTCCTTCATTTTCGGCTTGGACCGCTGGGCGAACAGCGACAGCGAACTCAGAAGGAGGCTCTGCCCAGTATTAAAGCTGACTTCCGAACTTCCGATTTGGGCATGACGAGATCCAGGTGCTGCCCGCGAGCTGCCCAGATGGGATCAGGAGCTCAGGAAAATGGGTCCCCGTGTGGAGAAAGATCTGAGAACCATCAATGGGGTTGTAATAATCATTGTTCCTTCTTTATATTATAATTATAATGTTATAGCATCTAATTAGAGGGACTTCCTATGTGCCCAGCTTTGTCCGAAGAATTCTATGCACATTGACTTATTTCATCTCCATATGAGGAAATGCAGACGCGGCCAGTTCATCCAAGGTGACCCAGCTAAGTAACGGGAAGCGGGGAACCTAACGCAGTCTGCTCTGAGAGGGAGAGTGTTGAATAAGAAGAGAATGTGAAGGGGGCACCTGGGTGGCTCAGTCAGTCGAGCGTCTGACTCTTGATTTTGGCTCGAGTCATGGGATCGAGCTGCACATCAGGCTCCACGCCAGATGTGGAGCTTGTTTAAGATTCTCTCCCTTTCCCTCTGCCCCTCCCTGCCCTGACTCACGCTCACTTGCATGCACGGACACACACTCTCTCTCTCAAAATAAATTAATTAGTTAATTAAAAAGGACTTAGAGTATTAAAAAGAGAATGTGAAGGAGAAGTTTGCCTTTTAATTTATACCTCCCTATATTATATTTTTTGCAATAAGCATTGCCCATGCGTCACTTACGTGATTAATTATTTAAAAGGTTTGTGCAGAACTAGGGCTGAACCAGTATTAGAAAATCATTGGTTCCCTTTTTCCCTCCTTGCTTAAGCCTGCCATAGTCTCCTGCCTTTGCGCGTCCACCGAGATCATTCCTAAGGGTGGCACGTGGCGGCATGAGATCCTCTTAAGTTGAGAGCATAGAAGAGGTGACAGACGTGGGTTGAAGTGAAAGTTGAAGCACCGATTGCCCGCCCGCAGGCTCCTCTCCATGATTCCTTTTGTTTCAGTAACCTTTCTAGCGGACAGTACGTCCGGCAGGTCAATGTCTGTGTCCCCGCAAAGGAAGACGGTAAGCGGGAGGCTGAGAAGCTGACCGTGGGGTTGCTTCCAGGACCAGCCGTCCTATCCTTTTCCCCGGGGAGACAGGGCCGTGCAGCCTGGGCTGACAGAGAGTCCAGGCGACAAGGCCCGCTGAGGCTCCCTGTGGCCTCCGCAGGTGTGCGATGACTGCGTGGTCCTGCGGAGTAACATTGGGACGGTGTACGAGCGCTGGTGGTATGAGAAGCTCATCAACATGACCTACTGCCCCAAGACTAAGGTGCTGTGTCTGTGGCGCAGAAATGGCTCTGAGACTCAGCTCAACAAGTTCTATACCAAGAAGGTACCCAGGAGCTCCGTCCGGGCGGGGGTGGGTGCTGAGGGCGAAGCGTTGAGTTTCTTGCAAGGAAGTTAAAATTCCACGATCCATGTTGAGAGCCCCCTTTATGTCCGGCTGTCATGTGGGACACGGCAGGCTGTCTCCGTGGCCTGGCTCTGGCTGACGGTAGAGAGTGGAGCAGGGGGACCCTGGGAGGCCCGGATGACGGGATGTTCTGTCCCCCGTGCCGCAGTGTCGGGAACTGTACTACTGCGTGAAGGACAGCATGGAGAGAGCCGCGGCCCGACAGCAGAGCATCAAACCCGGTGAGAAGACAGTGACTCCCCGAGCAAGGGCCTTCTGCTTGGTTCTGTCCGTCCTGAGGGTCAGAGGCCTAACCAGGAGCTTAGGCCCGGGGTCCCCGCCCCAGTTAGCTGACGACCTCCTCCCCCACCGCAGGCCCTGAACTGGGTGGCGAGTTCCCTGTGCAGGACATGAAGACTGGTGAGGGCGGCTTGCTGCAGGTCACCCTAGAAGGGATCAATCTCAAGTTCATGCACAGCCAGGTAGGTGGGAGGGGCAGCAGTGGCTGCCTGGCCCTGTTCTTCCATCCGCAGAAAGGCTCAGTGTCCAGGTCCCAGTGCTTTCCCAGTGAGCCTCTGGGCCTTCGGGGCTAGTGGGAGGATGGGAGCAGCTGGACCAGAGACAGAAATCAGAGGGAGGGCACAGTGACGTTGGCCACCACCCGGAAGGTGCAGGAGGAGCCTCCGTGGGAGGCGGGGAAAGAGAGGGAGCCTTGGTGGCTAGGCTGCCTCCGTCCATTAGACCCAGCGCAGTGTGAGTGGGAGCGTCTCACTTGGCCCTTCTTCGCACAGTGTCTGCCTTCCCTTGTTCCCAGGGTGTGCTTCTGCTTGGTGGTTTTGCTTTGAGAGTCTAGACCAGCTGATCTCCTCACGTGTTTCCGGTGTGCACGAAGCTTGTGTGCGCGTGCGTGTACGTGTGTGGAGCTCGTGTCTGTCTTACCTGGAGTATGTGTGTTTATTTGCCTATTTCTCCCGCTGATTCTTCTTCCTATTCTTTCCATTCCTCTGAGTGTCCCCACTCTGTCCCCTGCTCCACAGGCCCCATTCCCCTTCTTTTGGCTGGGGAGTACTTCAGAGTCCATCTTTCTCTCATTGTGATCCCACCATAGGAGCTGACTTTTTTTTTTTCTCTTGGTCTTTTAACACAGTGTTACTTTTTCTCTCAGTGGACAGTCCTTAAGCTAATTCCTTTCTGAGGCCAGCGCGTCATCCCAGGTCCGTTCCCAGTTCTGACTCTTCACACAAGTGCCTTCCCTACCCCTTCCCTGACATCCTGGTTCCTCCCCTTGAGGCTGTGAGCCAGGTCTGAGTGTGCGAGCACCACAGCCCCGGGCCAGGCCGCACACACTCAGGGGAGGTGGCCCTCTGGACTCCGTGACTTTCTTCCTCCCCTTGCCATTGTAGTTTCTTCTTTCAGGAACCCAAGCGGGCAGCTTTGGTGTGATGGGAAACAGCTGCTCAGGCAGTCTATTTCCAGCAGTATATTTCCTGCCTGTGACTTTAGTATATTAAATAGCATACCTGAGACCTTAGGGTCAGCCCAAGGAGAGGTTTAGTGAAGTTCTTTCCTGGAGCACGAAGGTGCCGGCACTTCTTGGGGAACAGGCTTCTGACCGCCTTTTAGTGCTGTGGCTTCCCCTGATGCCTCACCTTCCGAAGAGGAGGTCTTGTTAAACAGCGGCCAGCCCCCTTCTGGGTCCCCCCCGCCTGGACCGACCCAATGTCTAACCAGTCCATGGATAGGTACAAGCTGCTGGTCTGTAGTTTAAGGCTTTGCCCTAGAAGAGAGATCCTGCCGAGAGGGGGAGTCAGGCCCTGACTGATCACAGGAGAACGGCCGTGGGGTCCGTTGGAGTTGAGGACGCATTGGCCTCTGGTGAAGTCCTCCAGGGCGGGGTCACAAACGGATCTTCCGGGTCAGGATGTGCTTGGACTCAGAGTCCAGCTTCGTTACTCGTGGGCAGATAGATTGCCTGATCCTGTGTCCTCCTCTGTAAAACGAGGGTCGTGCTGCACACTGGGCCACATGGATGTGAGGCTCGCAGATAGGATTGTAGAACTCGCAGTCGGTGCTCCCAAGCGATAGCCGTTATTCTCTCGCCGCGTACCTCTTGGGAGAGCCTGGATTTTGTTTCAAGGACGATATCAACACCTCCCACCCCGAGGACAGTCCGAGGGGAGCTTTGCGCCCGTGCCAGCCCTCTGCGCCGGAGGAGGATGCATGGAAGGGTAGAGAGCTGATGGGCTGACGGGGGAGACCCCCGGGGCACCGTGTCCTCCAGGCGCTGCCCTGGGCAGAGGGTATGGGCGGGCAGCCCAGGACAGCAAAGGGGCCTTCGGGTGGGGTCTGACCATTAAAACTAACGCCTTCATTTCTCTCCCATGCTTTCTCCTCCGGCCAGGAGCGGAAGGTACATGCCCTTTCTGCTGTCTTCGCTTCTTAGCGCTTTGAGTTGTGTGTGTGTGGATTCTGCGGCCCTCCCTCTGGGAACTAGGTCTTCTGTGCGGGGAGCGGGGCTGTAGCTGGGGGAGCGGGCAGCCGTGAGCAGGGGGAGAGCCTCCGGGCCTGACCCCGCCCTCCCTCCCTCTCTTGCAGGTTTTCATAGAGCTGAATCACATTAAAAAGTGCAATACAGTCCGAGGCGTCTTTGTCCTGGAGGAATTTGGTAATTACACTATTTTGCTCTTAGGTCTGGACTCACATGGCAGTAACTCAAACCTCGGCGCTCCAGAGGAGGGACTAGAGGCAGAGAGAAGAAGCGCCTCTGCAGAGAGGTCAGGAGGCTTAGGAGTGACAGGGAAGCAAAGGGAAGCCGCGAGGTGCCAGGGAAGGAGGAAGAAAGGAGAGAGAGACGGTGGCTGCTAGGGAAGGGGTCGCAGAAGAGCGAGTGGCCTTAGATGGGTTTAGAGCTCAGAGACGCTCCGGTGGAGGCTCGGTGAGCGGGCGCCCCCCGCTTCTCGGCCAGCTGGTGGTCAGAAAGTTCTGGGGCAGAGCAGACGGGCAGTCTTCAAGCTCTGCTGTGTTCATGTCGCCTGCTGAGCTCCTCCTAGCAGCCCAGGGCTCCCTCCAGCCACCCCAGTGCCCCCATGGCATCCACCTGGCCTCCATGCTGGAGGAGGGACATGTGGGGGCCAGGCAGCCACTCTAGAGGGCAGGGAAGCCCCATGGGCCTCCGAGGCAGGCAGGGCAGCTGTCGCCGGAGGCTGGGAGCCGGCCTCCCCGCAGCCAGGCGCTGCCGCTGAGCGGTGGGGTAGTGGGTTCTCACCCTGGGGCTTTGAGTTCCTGCTGTGTTTGTGCTTCATTCTTTTGTGCCCCTCATCGCTGCTATGAAAACCTTCGTTCTCCAGCAGGTAAAGTGACCTCGGCTCGTGCTGCCTCCCGCAGGACCCTGCCTGGGCCCCGCTGTGGGTGGGATGGGCTCCCTTCAAGCAGACCAGCTGCTCACTGGCCAGTTTGTCCCATCCCTTTTCTCCCCACCCTCTTCCTCCCAGCCTCCCCTTTCCCCCTTGTGCTGGCTTACTGGTTCTGAGTTTTCTTCCCTGTGTGCTCCCTTCCCTCTTCTGCCAGAGAGATGTTTGGGGGAATCTTTCAACTCAGGAGAAGGACCCGGGCTTCTTGCTCTACCTATGATGAGTTTACCCCCTGGTAACCCTGGGTCCCCCCAAGTCCTACCTCCCAGGGTCAGTAAAAAGGTGTGGCCAACTCTCATCCTACCTTTTCTGGCTCCCAGGGGGACGCCACGCCCCTCTGCTCCCATCTCCAGGGGCCATCAGGATGGCTGAGCCCCAGGGGGCCTTCCTCCTTCCTCTGGCCAAGCAGAACCCCTGCATGGCTGGGGCAGGGGTGACTTAGTCTTGCATTCTGGGCTGTGGACATGTGTGTATTTTGCCTGATGGTCCTTGTCACCTCCCTCCCCGGGTGCTGTACTCGCCTGTCTTCTGCTCGGTATGTCTGCTCCAGAGCCCTCTGACGCTCTCCCTCACACAGGCAGGCCTGGGCCTCTCCTGCCACTCAGGGAAGGACGCTTACAAGTCTTCTGGGTGTTAGTGTCATGCCACTTCTCCATCCAGCCTCAGGACGCTCTGCGTAGGGGCTGGGAGTACAGGGAACCATGCTTAACACAAACAGAGTGTCGGGCTGGTAACGGGGAGGAGTTCTCGGGCATCTCAGGTGATGGCACAGGCTAGAGACGACTCTCTTCACCCGGCCGACACTGGGGGACACCCCACAGCAGCTCCTCGGGGCCGTGGTGAAAGGCCAGCCTGCTCCCGTGCTGAGGCTCTCACAGAAGTGGCTAGAGTTGCAGCCATCGAGCAGGGAGCCACAGCAGAGCGCACAGGCCTGGCCGAGGAGTCTGGGGCCGTGTCCTCTCACCTGGCAGCGGCTGGGCAGGAGCTGTCAGAGCAGAAGCCGCTGCAGCCACTGGGACAGGCCACCGTGGGGAAGGGGACCCCGGTACCGGGCGCTGCCGCCTGGGGGAGCCTGGCACTATCGCTCTTAGTTTTGAACTTTCTGTTTTGTCTTTTGCCCGTCCGGTTTTAGTTCCTGAAATTAAAGAAGTGGTGAGCCACAAGTACAAGACACCAATGGTGAGTGTGCCCCCCAAGTCCGGCAGGCCGGTCTGCGCAGGGCTCCCTGGGGACCTTCCCACAGGAGTGGGGCGGGCCCGCCGAGGGCACAGGGGCAGGCCGACTAGGGATGGCTGGAGAGCTGAGGTTGATCTAGATGCCGCAGGTTCAGCTGAAGCCAAAACAAGTCTTCAGCCCTGGGAGAGACCCACGCACACAGATGCCCTGTCCCACCGGCCAGCCGTGAGGGCAGTTTCCTGCTGGGCACATCTCCCCACGTGGTGATGTCGGAGTCTCAGGAATCTGATCGGTCTGGTTTTCCTCTCCCCTCTAGGCCCATGAGATCTGCTACTCTGTGTTGTGTCTCTTCTCGTACGTGGCTGCAGTCCGCAGCAGGGAGGAAGACCTCAGGACCCCGCCCCGGCCCGTCTCGAGCTGATGGGAGGGGTTGAGAGCCCCCCAGTCCAGGGGGTGCCCTTGCGTCTTCTGTTCGCAAGGACACAATGCTGCGCGTGTGTTCTCTGCAGGCCCCTAACCGTGGCTTCGTTGGTTCACAGTTGTGTGTCTCAGCGTGTCTTAGTGTCTGTCACAGGGCTCCGCTGGTTTCCTCTATCTGCTCCCTCTCCATTCCCAGGAGACCAGTCTACTCTCCCCTCAGGGCTCAGGAGTGATGTCTGTCTGTCTTTTGGGCCAGTGGCTTCTAAGCACTCTGAGTACAATAGGAGCCCACCGTTGCGTGTCCCTGAGAGTCGTGTTGTGGTTCCTCATCCTTGGCATTCTCACCCTCCAGTGCAGCGCTCTGGCTCTCCGTCCTCTGGGATCCGGCATGACTGGGTGCTGGGCGAAGTCCCACTCCGTACCGAGGGAGGGAAGCTTGAGGCCTGTCCGCCCAGACAAGAGGTGGGCAGGGAAAGGCAGGGAGAGTCATGGGGTGGCATAGTGAGTGACAGCCTCCCTCGTCCTTACGAGTTTCCCAGGCTGGTGGCTCCTGCCTGCTGTGGCCCCTGCCACGGCAGGGGGGGCGGCACCGAGGGGCTCCTTTTTGCTGAGCAGCAGTTTCCCTAAGATCTGCCTTGCCTTTGGACTGAGAGGGCAGAGTGGTTGGGCTGGGAGACTCCCAGCGACCACAGGCTACCATGCCCAGGAAGCAGGGTGGAATGGGGCCAAGGTCAGTGTACACAGCCAGTGTCTGCAGGCAGCCTCTCCTGGCACTGGTGTGGGCAAGAGATGATTGTACATAGTTCAGCGCTACATTATTTATAGAAAATGTACAGATGTGTGAATGTGAAATAAATATCCTCAGCTCTCCTTGGGCTCCTGACTGCCTTGTATTTAATGATGCCTCCTCTCGGCCCGGGCCTGAGGAGGTCTTGTCCCTGGACTCCAGAAAGGCCCGTCAGGCCTAGAAGGAGAGAGATGAGATCATGCCCCTCCGAGTCCTGATATGTGGAAGCCCCAGCCTCGCACCCCACTGACCCAGCAGGGCCCCTCACTCGGAGAGGTTAGGAGAGGGGCTTCCTGCCCTCTGCCCCCTCGCCCTACAGGGAGCGGCTGTGCTAAGAAGTGGCCACTGGAGAAAGCAGCCATAGCTGTGAAGGAGAACCAAGACTCCCCTGGCCCCTCATGGGCGGGTTCGAGCGGGGCTGTGACTTGGCCAGGGAGTCCCACAGGGCCTGGAGCCCTGGGCTCTGAGCTCTTGGCCAACAGTGCCTTGGGTTGAGTAGAACTCTGACAGGAGCAACCCTAGGACCAGCCTCCCTGGAATTCTTTTCTCTGTGCCGTTGGGAAACTTCTGACACTCTCTAGGCAAGACCAACCGCTGGTTTTGAGAGCGAGCGGCGCAGGGGTAGGGGGAGGAGGAGAATCTGAAGCAGGCTCCACCTCCAGCATGGAGCCCCATGTGGGGCTCGATCTCCCCACCCAGAGGTCCTGACCTGAGCCAAAACCAAGAGTCTGGTGCGTAACTGACTGAGCCACCCAGGCGCCCGAGACTATCCACATTCTGTTAGGGCATCTCAGACCCCTTGGCCTCCCCTTCCCAAAACTAAACTGGTGATTGGATTTAGGCTCCCAGCAGGGAGGAACAGAGGAAGGCCCTGGTTCCCAGTATCTCATGTTGGACAGGACCACCCTCTCCTACTGGGAAACAGGTGTGGGAGGGTCGTGGGCTTGTTGTGCACTGGGACCCCAGGGCAGCCTGGGGCAGCTTCTCTCCAGGCCATATGGGCACAGAGCCACACTGAAGTTCAGCTCCACCCGACATCCAGGCTGCTGTGAGCACAGGTCAGCAGGTCAAAGACCGTACAGATCACAAGGTACCAGGCAGGAGCACCCTGGGTTACTGCTCTGTTGCTAATGCACTTTCGTCACTGCCCCTTCCTTTCCTCATTGGAAGAACGTACACGGGGGGGATGACAGAGGTTTCTTCTAGTGTTCTATGAATTTGGGATTCCCCTCTCAGCCTCCTTTTAACTCATCTGGAGGACAGAACACCTGCCTCAGTTTGCTCGGAAGGTCAAGTGTATTTCCCTGTGCTTTTTGTGAAAACAAACACTTCGGACAAGAGCCAGCTGTGACTGCACTCATCTTTTATTGCCCTTATCCACTGAGAAGATGTGGCAGGCCAGAAAGGCCTGTCCCCAACCACCATATCCCGAGCCCACCAACTTTTTGTCCCAAAGACCTGAGAACTTCCAGGGGGAGCTCAGGCGGTTCGGTCTGTGCGGAGCACCCCCTGCTCATCTTCCTGGTGCTGCCCCACTGACGCTCTCCCAGCCCAGCCCTGGATACACATGTGCACACACAGCCAACAGCGGGAAGGCGGCTTGGGCAGCGTCCTTCCAGGCTCCCGGGACACGGGCCAGCATCCCTCGGTGCCTGCGAGACGGGTTCTCTTATGAATGTGCTGGACTGAGCCCTGTGAGAGACACCTGCACCTCCATTTCCCGATGGCTGCCCCCAAACCAAGGGCCAGGGCTTGGCCTCTGACTCAGGCCGGGGCGTCGGGGTAACTTGGGAGTACGTACCTGGCCTCTGGGGAGCCAGCCGGTCACTGAGGCACTGCAGGGGAGAAGGAGGTCACGCCACATGTGTGTTTCCCCTCCCGGCACCTTACATGTCCCCCCAGCCTCCCAAGGGAGCAGCTGTGGCAGCAGAAGCCAGTGCCCATGTTGGACGCAATGGGGTCACTGCTCTTTCAGCCAGAGCAGCTGCGGGGGCCAGGCCAGCAGAGTCCCAGCTGGTTCCCGGCCTGCTCCGCCACCCTGGGCCCTGGTCCCGCAGGCTCCTCACCTCGTACTTCTAGGTGGCACTCACACTGTGCCTCGCCTTGTAAGTTGGTGGCCCTACAGACATAGATGCCCCCGTCGAAGGGGCAGGGCTTTCTGATCTCCAGCGTCAACACTCCCTGCTTGCTGAACATGCGGAAGCGGGCGTCTTCCCCCAGATCCAGGCCGTTCTTGAACCAGGAAATCTTGGGCTATAATCAGGTCATGGGAGGAAGGCAGACCATCTCAGGTTGACGGGAGGCCTGGAGGGAACCTGTTTCTATTCTACGGGCTCCCACTAGGGTCCACGTGATGCCCAAGCAGGGAATGACCAGGGAGCCAATGGAGACTGCCAAGGCCCTCTTCAGGGAGAGGAGCCTCGCTGTGAACCCTCGTGAGACAGAATGCAGGGAAAGGCTGGGGAGAGGACCAATGGAAGTTGGAGCCTCTGAACCCTGCCTCCTGAGTCTGCCTGGCTTAGGGCCCCAAGCTCTCTACCTTGGGGCTACCCCGGACGGCACAGCAGAGGATAGCGTTGTAGCCGGCGATGACTGAGCGGTTCACCAGGGGGCGGGTGAAGCTCGGGGCCTCAGAGAAGTCCAGGGCCTTATAGTTGGGTGGCTCATATGTGATGCCTGTTGGTAATAGGAATTTGTACCAAGACTGTCACGCCACACTAGGCCCCCTCCCTGCTCCCACCGCCCCCCCTGCCCAGGCTCCTCCTGGGAGTGGGAGTAAAGGTACAGCACCTGGTTTGGGGATAAAGACAGGCTCCTTGGTGGTGGCTGCTTTGTCACTGGGTCCCACCATGTTATGGCTGAAGACCCGGAAGTAGTAGCCGTTGCCAATGATGAGCTCTGAAACCACGCAGTGAGTGCGGCGGTAATGCTCCAGGACAGTGAACCATTCCTGGGGGTGTGGAGGAAAGGGAGGCTCTCTGGGGCCTGGCCCTACTACCCGCCAGGGGCCTCTTTTGGGGGCCCCTGGTGTCTGCACCCCATCTGTAGCGGGAACCAGGTCAAACAGGGAGGATGAGCAGCAGACCCTTTCTAAGGTCAGGGGAGGGAGTCTGAGTGGCCCTAGGGAGGGTCTATACGGGGTGCCCAGAACCCCAGACTCACCATGGTCTTCTTGTCGGCTTTCTGTACTGTGTAACCCCAGATCTCTGTGTTGCCATCATCCTGGGGTGGTTTCCACTCCAGAGCCACGTTGAAACCCCACGCTTCCATGACCCGAATGTCCTGGGGAGGGCTTGGCTTGTCTGCAGGAGAGAGTCCAGCTGGAAGGTGCCACCTGCTGGGGGGACTCCCCCCCCCACCCCAGAGGAGGGGCCCAGCACCACGCACCAACAATCTGCAGGACCAGCGTGGCCTTGTCCTCCATGTTCTCGATTCGCAGCGTCACCTGATAGGTTCCAGAGTGGGCGCGGCGAGCAGCCCGGATGAACAGGATGGTGTCTGTGGGGCTGTTGCGGATGCTGACCTCCTCACCTGCCAGGGGCTGCCCCTCTTTGGTCCAGGTCACCTGAGGCCGGGGCTTGCCCTGTGGGGAGGGAAAGCTCACCCCTGAGCCTGGCACGACTGGGTGGCATTTCAGGGTCTGGTCAGCCCCAAGACACGTCTCCCCGCTAGGCATAGATGACACACGGGGGGGCACAGGGAGGGTGGCCGGCCCTACCTGGAAAGGAATGAGGAGGTTCACGGGCTCCCCAACCTTTCTCTGGATGGTCTGGCGCAGGTGCCTGGGCAACTGGAGCCGTGGCCGCTCTGTGGGTACCGAGTGGGCGGCTCAGCAAGGGGAAAGCCCCGCCCCAGGAGCGCCACAGCTCCTCCCTTTCGGAGGCGGGGCCAGAAGGCTGCGGAGAGGAAAATGCCCCTCCCCTAGCTCCCCCAACCCTAGCTCCAGAGGGTCTTCAAAATCCCTGCTTCCACCTCTGCCTCACCACACCCTATAAGAGGCAGGGATCGGAGAGGGTGAGCCAGTGGTTCAGGGTCACACAGCTAGCAAGTCACAGGCCAGAATGCGAATGCAGGGTCTTGGTCTCTACCCTATCCCCCAGGCTGTTTGCACCCCAGGCTGCTGCCTCTTTCCAATCTTTACGGGATTGAGCCTTTGCTGGGAATAGAGGAATGAGAAGTGGATCCCAGAGGGGTTAATCTGATACCGAGTCAGGGGCACAGGGACAATACCCGTTGAACTGAGAGGCTCATAGAACAGAGCTCATGGACAATGGTGTGACGGCCTACATGTTCCTGTCCCAGACCCCGTCCCAGAAAACCGCAGGGAGCCCTCTCCGAATATTTGCCCTGGGCCTGGGACATGAAGAAAGGCTCTCCTGTCCCCTCCTCCCCGCAGGAGCTCTCCGAATGTGCCCCCCCCTTCCGCCGATCCAAAGGGCCAGGCCGTCCGTGGCAGGTCTGTCCCGTGACTGCACAGGGGCCACTCACGCAGTATCTCCTGCACCGTCACGGCCTCCTTGGTGGCGACGGGCGCTCCGGGCCCCGCCATGTTATGGGCGCGCACACGGAAGAGCAGCCGCGCGCGGGTGGGCAGGTCCTTCACCAGCATCGAGGTGCGCTCCGTCAGCCCCTGCAGGGCAGCCGTCCACTCCGAGCCTGGTCGGGGGAGCAGCGTCGGCATCCGCAGCCCCCGCACCCCCCGCTCCCGCCCCACCCCAGGCTGTCTGGGGCCCAGCGCGGGGCGGAGGGCCTGGAGGTGGCCCAGGGGCGGGGCGGCCCGGGGCACTCACAGCCCTCCCGGCAGTACTCCACGCTGTAGCCGTCCAGGCCGCCCGCTCCCACGCGCTCCGGCGGCCGCCACTTGAGGGAGACGGTGGTGTCCGACACGTCCTCCACTGCCAGGTGGGTGGGCTCGCTCGGGGGGCCTAGGCACAGGGGGAGTCCGAGAGGGGCCCCACTGGGTCTGCACCACCAGGAAGACCGAAGGGCCGTGACCCAGCCCCCCAAGTGACCACTGGCCCCACGGGGGCGCTCCCCCCACCCCGGCCTCCCCCCACCCCGTGCTGTCCGGGTTCCAAGCCCTGCCAGAAACAGCTCCGCTCCCGGAAAAGACCTGTCTCTGCACAGGCTTAAAGACATGAGCGGGGGCAGCGGGCACAAGAGAGCTATAAATCAGAAAAGATACCCCAGAGAACGAACATGCTTACAAGGAGCCACTTCCTTAGACAATGGAGGAAATGCTACAAATGTAGCATTTCGGGAAAAACTGGCCTAAAACGGGGAATTTCCTGGCACTGTGCGGGTTAGATGAGTCCACTAAGAGTTAAGCAAACTGGAAGTCAGTCCCTAAAGGGAAAGGCCTGCAGCTTGCTCCCCATAGGCATCACCCTCCCTCCCTGGTTGAAGGGAGCAAGGAAGAGGGGTCCATTGAAATGTATTGAGCACCTGCTGTATGCCATCCTAACAGCAGTTCCATGAAGTAGATATTGTCATCATTCCCATTTTATAGATGTGGAAAGTGAGGCCTGAGAGTCACCAGCAGTCAGAGTGGTGTGAGTCTCGGCTCCACCCCTACCTACCGGCTAGGTGACCTTGAGCAAGTCATTTAACTGCTGGGAACCCCACTTTCTCCATCTGTGAAACGAAGAGGCTTAGCCCCAACTGAGGCTTAAAGGGGACCCTGATGTGGTCTTGTGTGGTGGCCGCCCACAGAGTAGCCTGACCGGGGAGGGCGTGCGCCACGCCAGGCCAGGCAGCCTCACCAATCGGCATGAAGGGCTGGGAGGCCGGGCTGGGCCTGGACATGCCGATGGTGTTGACCGCGTAGACTCTCATCTCATATACCACGCCCTCGATCATGCGCCGGGCCTCGTGGCTGAGCTCTCGCAGCAGGTCAAAGTTCAGCCGCATCCACCGGTAGCTCTTCTTCTTCTTGCGCTCCAGGATGTAGCCTGAGGAGGGCCAGGCAGGAGCTCTGGTTTGGAGCCTGGACACCCCCGCAACCCAGCCCTCGGCTCTATCCCTATGCCCTCCACTCACCCAGGATGGGCTGGCCTCCGTCGTAGGCAGGGGGCTCCCACTGCACCGTGCAGGAGTCCTCACCCACGTTGCTGATCTTGGGGGCCGCAGGGGCATCTGGCACATCTGTGGGGGGGAACCCACATCAGCCCTTCCCCAGTCCTAGGGCCAGCGCTGCTAGTTCCCTTACCACCCCAACCAACAGCTAGTGCCTGCCTCCTCTGCCCCACGGACATTTCTAGAATGTGGCTCTGATCATGTCACCAGCCTGTGATTGATGCTTTATTAAGGTTCCCCACTGCCCATGTTCACCCTGTGTCCTAATCCCAGTCCTCTCCACGGAGCTGAGAGCACGCCCTATGATGTTTGTCAAAGGCGTAACTGAGTGAATGGATGGGCCCTCCCTGCTTGACCCTCTGTCTTCCCCTCTTGGCCCTGGGCCAGCCAGCCTCACCGATGACCTTGACTGTGAGATTGACCTGGTCCTCGCCCACGGGGTTCTTCACCGTGACAGT
Organism: Enhydra lutris kenyoni; assembly: GCF_002288905.1. NCBI lineage: Eukaryota > Metazoa > Chordata > Mammalia > Carnivora > Mustelidae > Enhydra > Enhydra lutris. The sequence continues at coordinate 16,458,322 of NW_019154106.1, read as the reverse complement.
GTAAACACCCTCGTCTTCCTTCTCTGCCCCCTCGACAGTGAATATGCTGCGGTCCTTGGTGGTCTCCACGCGGACCCGGCCCTCGGTCTCACACAGCAGCTGGGGAGGGAGGGGAACTTGGGGAAAAGGGCCCCAGTCGGACCCCGCAGCTTTGACAGCCTCTGCAATGGCCCGAGGTAGGAACAGAGCTCAGAGCAGGGTCCGGGGAGCAAATGCAGCCTGAGTGGAAACCACTCATGTGAGCGCCTAGTCCAAAAACCTTAATGTGGGGCCTGCCGGGGGCAAAGCACCGGGGTGAGGCGCTTGGGCTCTAGCTCCAGCTTTGCCGTGGAACTTCAGGCGATCACCTATTCTCTCTGTGCCTCGGTTTTATTATCTGCTGAATGGGAATAACATGACCTTACAGAGCTGAGGGTCCCGAAAGGACTCAGGTAGGTGGAGGAGCTGACTGTGTTGGAAAAGCTGACCTGAGTGGTGCCAAGGCAGCTAGGCTTACAGGGAAACCCACTGCCTGGTCGGGAAGAAGTACAAAGTGAAGGTCAGCCCCCGAAGACGGGAGCCAGGGAACACCCCAGGCAGGAGGGTGTCCCAGCAATGTTAAGGGAACTTGTGCCTGATTGAGGCACGAGGGTTCCCCAGAGACCATGCCCGGGCAGGAGCACAGCTAGCCAGATGTGGTGCCTTCATGGAGACCTCACTGAAGCGTAGAAACCGTGTGGGCAAAAAACGACAGAAGGCCAACAAGCCTGAGCCCACCATCAGCCGCACTCACCTTCTTGTCAAACACCCACTCGTCACTGGCACCAGCATCCCCTGTGGCATCAGGGGCTGGCCCTGCCGGGACCTTGTTTTTCTGGAAACAGAGCAGGAGGGAAGCGGTGGGGGTAGGGGCTGACCTGGCCTGGAGGGAATCCCTGCCCAGCAGCCCTTCTGTCTCCCCTTTGCCCACCCCCATTCTGCTGCCCACCTTGCCCACCTCCCACCAGGGACCAGCTAGCTGTAGGCCCTGCCCATGTGGGTGGGGAACAGATGCCAACATCCTTTGGTCCCACGCACCCATTTGGCAGATGGGGAAGTAGAGGAGGGAGTACCTGTGGGATGCTCTTCTGCCAAATCACAGTGGGAGCAGGGTCCCCGGAGATAGGGACATCCAGGCGTAGCTTGTTCCCAGCCACAACCACAATGGTGTCCGGCTTGCGGCCCGGGCAGTCCAGGTGGATCTTGGGAGGTTCTGGGGGGGCGGGGGGAAGATGGTGTAGGTCAGAGAAAGCCCCCTGAAAGTGGGGGATCCTGGAAGGAGCACGTGTCCCTAGTTGTTGATTTTTAGTCACTCTAAGGTATAATTTACACACAATAAAATGCCAGCGTTTGAGCATACAGCTCGACGGGTTTTGACAAATGTGTACACCTCAGCCTCAGTCAAGATGTAGAACGTTTCCATCCCCCCCCAGGAAGTTCCCGGGTAGGTCTGTAACCCCAGGTCGCCTGCTGTAGCATTTCTCACACTGTGTTCAGGGGGAACACCAATGTCCCGCCAGAAGAAAGAAAAAAGATGTTTCCACGGCCAAATCAAGTAGGAAACCCTGGATTAAACAAAGTTAAGCACATTTTTTTACCACGGGACTTTCTAGAGCCTTTGACATGCTAGCACACCTTCTAAATCAGCAAGAGGCCCAGTAAGTGTTCAGAGTTTCCCAAACTTACTTCACCAGGGAACCCTGTTAAGATGGAGTAACCTAGTCCGTGAACTTAATTTGGAAAACACTGACCTCGAGCATGCCTCAGCCTCAGACTGTTCTCCTGACGTTAGGATTCTAAATGCCTGATGGGTGTTTAATCTACAAGCGGGAGGGGTATGTCTAAAAGCAGAAAAGATTTGGGGCATCTGGGCGCTCAGCGCACTAAGCATGTGACTCTTGCTATCAGCTCAGGTCATGATCTCATGGTGGAGATGGAGCCCTGAGTCGGGCTCCAGACATAGAGCCTGCTTGAGATTCTCTCTCTCCCTCTCCCTCTGCCCCTCCACCCTCTAAAATATAATAATAATAATAATAAAATAAAGGCAGAAAGACTTAATAATGAAATCTCACATCTTTTTTTCTCATCTTTCCTGCCCCCATGGAGGAGGCCCTGTCAGGATTCCCACTTTGTTTTATTATTATTATTTTTTTTAGGATTCCCACTTTAGAGATGAGGAAACTGAGGTTTCTAGAGATTATAACTGGCCCATGGTTGTGAGTGGTAGGGCTGGGCTGGGTCTTGGGGTCCCCACTCCAGGTTCCTCACTCTTCCCACTGTCTGGGACTGGAAGGGGACATGTGTGGAGGGGGCCCAGGGAAGAGGTCCCGACCCTCACCTTGCCTGGGTACGAAGTCGATCTTGACCTCTGTGAAAGAAAGAAGAGCAAGTGGCACGGGGCGGGGAGCGAAGGCAGAGCCCAGCCACAGGGCCCCCACCCCAGCCAGGTGCCAGCTCACCCATGAAATGGAGTTTGGCCGACAGGTTGCAGGCAAAGCCCTCAGGCACAAAGCTGTAGTCAGCCTCGTCCGCAGGTGTGACGTCATCAATGGTCAGTTTGTGGACCCTGCCAAGAAGTGGGGGCTCAGGGGGCCCCCCAGGCCACCTGCCCCCCAGCAGCCTCACCATAGTCAGGGCTCCGAGGGCCCCTGCCCCACCCCTAGCTCAGTGGTGGTCTGGTATTTTAAATGCTTTCTTTCTCTATTTTTGACTTTCTAGTCCCTCACTTGTTTTCAGAGGTGGACAATATACAAGTGCCCCTTGGCTGGGCCCTTGGAGACTGAGTAGGGGCTGGTCTCACTAATCTCTGTGACCTTGGGCCTAGCACGGGCCAACCCAGATGCTAGAGGCATGAGTAAGAGAGTGGGAGAGAGGGAGGGCCCCTGGCCAGGGCTGGCGTCCAGGTGGCCTCCTGCCCTGCCCTGGTCATGAGCTGGGGGCCGGAGGCTGGGGGGCTCCCAGCCTGTCTCTCTCACCACTTCCGTTGCCTCGGCAAGACTCCCTTCTGTATGCTTCTGTCTCTCTGTCTCCCTCTCTATCTCTTTATCTACTGCAGTCTCTGTCCTGGGTCTGCGTGTCTGCTTTCTGTCCATCTCTGTCTCTCTGTTTCTAGCTCTCTCTATGTCTCTGTTTTTCCCTGTCTCTCTACGTGTCTCTCTCTCAGTCACTGTCTCTGTCTGCTCTTCTCTCTGTCTCTGTTTCTCCCTGTCTCTCTGTCTCTGTCTCAGTGTCCCCCCCATTTGCCCCCTCTGCAATGGGGCTCAGCCCCCACACTCACCGCCCGATGTGGGACACCTTGATGCGGCTGTCGGGGACCAGCTCCTTCCCATTCTTCAGCCACACGCCCCGCACGTTCTCGTCAGACACCTCACACTTGAATACTGCCTGGTCCTTTGCGCCCACCGTCAGGTCCGCGATGCTCTGGTACACCTCTAGCTTTTTCTCTGGGGGGCAGGGCAGAGCTGTGAGCTGGGGGCGGTGGGTGTGGGCGTGAATCCCCGCGGCGATCACACGGACATGGAGGAACACGCATGCGCAGGCTTGGGTGTGATACGAGCGTGCCTCCGGTCGTACAGTGCCCACGGGGAGTCTCGGGGGGTGGGGGGACGCTAACCAGGCCCACGGGACCCTCCAGAGGAGAATGGTGAGGCTCCGTGTGTGCCAGGTGACTGGCCCAAGGTCACAAGGGCCACCGTCCTGGGTTTGCCGGGTTCCCGTCTGCGGCCGGGGAGGGCACTGGGGCTGAGCGGCCTCACCCTGCACGATGAGCTCGGCCAGCGCCTGGCCCCCGCTGGTGTGCAGCGCGTAGTGCCCGGCGTCCTCCAGCGTCGCCTCATTGATGATCAGGTGGTGTCTCTGGCCGTCCTTCTTGAACCGGTATTTGAAGGTCTCCTCCCGGGTCAGCTCCACCCCATCCTTCAGCCTGGCCGGTGGGTGGGCAGGAAGCACTGTGGCCTCCTCCAGGGAGGCCCCCAGTGTGCCCCCCCAACCGGCCCCACCCATGCCCCCATTGACCCGGGCCCCGTCCTGGGACACAAGTGAACTTTGGCACTCACCATTTGACCTGGGCCCCCTCCTCGGACACTTCGCACTCGAACTCCACCCGCTGTCCCACCATCACCAGCTGGTCTTCCAGGGGCCGAGTGATCAGCACGGGGGGCTCTGTCCCGTGGGGAGAACATGACAGTCTGTCCTCTGCAGCCCTGCCCCCCCACCCTGGTTGCAGGCTCCCAGGGTCCCGGGTGCAGGCCCACCTTTGACAAAGAGCTCGGTGCTGCATTTCTCCCCGCCCACCACGCACTGGTAGGCCGCGTCGTCCGCCAGCAAGCACTGGCTGATGGTCAGCGTGCGCTTGGCCCCCACAGACTCGAAGATGTACCTGGGCCCGGGGCCGCGGGGCATGGAGGTTCAGCCACACTCACCCCTGGGCCCTGGGTGCCCCGTCCAACCCCCTGTTGGGGTCCCGTGCCCCCACCCCAAGCCTTCCCTCCAGGAGCCGGCCTTACTTGCTGTGGAGCAGAAGGGGTCATGGGAGCATCCCGGGGAGCAGAAGCCAGATGAAGGGGAAAAAAAAAGGAAAAAAAAGACAAGAACAGAGATTGGAAACAGAAAGATGGGAAGTTAGAGCCAGAAAGAAGGACATGGGGAGAGACAGAGCAGGAACCAGCAGAGATAGAGAACACCGGCAGTGAGAGGCAGGGAGAGCAGGTTGGGAGCCTCCAGGGCCCCTGAGCTCCTGCTCCTGCACCTGCCCCCACCCCCACCCCCACCCACCGCACCTGCCGCTCATCTGGATCTCTTGTCCATTCTTCAGCCACTTGACCTCGGCGTCGGGGTCAGCCAGCTCCACGGTCAGCCGGATCTTGTGGCCCTTGCTCACCTGGTAGGCGGGCTCCAGCTTCTTCTGAAAGGCTGAGCACCGCCGTCACTGTCCCCACTGCTCCGCCGCCCTGCACCCCCGAAGGCCACACCCACCTTGGGGGCCGGTGGCTGTGCCAGAGAGCTATGTCCTCCCACCACCCCCTCCTACCTCCCCTGTTCTCTCCGCTGTGGTCCCTTGCTAAGCTGAGCTCCCCCACCCCGCCCTGCCCCGTGTGTGCCGCTCAGCCTCTCCTCTGCTCCGCAGGGGCGGGCTCACCTGTGCTCTTCTTCTCATCCCGCTTCATGCCCTTCAGCCTCTTGAGCATGCCCCGCAGGTCGGTGACCCCGTGCTGGAAGGCGATGCGCTCGTACTCCGACGGGGACGCCTGCCGCAGGATCTCCCACACGTCTTCCTCGGCTGGGGCCTCCAGCTTTGAGTCCCTGCATCCCAGTCCCACCAAGAGTCCTCAAGGGATACGGGGGCGGGGGGGGCGCGGGGGGAGGGGGGAGGGGGGCCCACCCCACCTTCCCCTGGGGCAGGGCTTCCCCGGGGGCCCAACCAAGGAGCCCTAGCGGCCCCAGGCCATCTGCCCCTTCCCCTCTGGTGGTGCCACTTGAGCTGGCATTGGACTTGAGTTTCAGTGTGGGGGCGTCCCTGCGGAAGGTGGGTGACAGGGGTGCAGGCCTCATCAGGCACTCACCTCCGGAAACTGCTGCTCCAGGCAGGGCAGAAAAGCAGGGGACAGTTAGAGGCGTGGGCCACCTGCCCACAGGGACCTGGGGCCCCAGCCCATGGGCCCTAGCCTCCTCCCTCCCTGCCACACCCTGTCCCTTCATTTACACTGCCCCAAACACATGGCCTTGCTTGTTCCTCCTGAGCTCTGGCAGGCGGGTGTCAGGAGAACCCAAGGTGCAGAGACGCCCTGGTCAGTGGGGCTCCTCACCAGGTCCGTGTGAGTCCCAGCCCTGGCTCTCGCCGGGGCCTGACACAGAGTCCCACCAGCCCCCTGCCGCCCGAAGCGCCCACCCGCGGAGCTTACTCTCTGCGCCGCAGCAGCACCAGCCATAATGCAGGGTCCAGGAGAGAGAGGGAGAGGACACACAGTCACCTGGGGGGGCTGGGGAGCTGTTCCCAGCTTCTCTGGGTCCCCCGGAGCCTACTGAGCTGAGCTATCATAGACTCAAGTTGTCGGGGGCTGTGGGCGACCCCGTGAGGATGTGAGTTCACGGGGTACAATGTCCGCAGAGCCCTCTGCTCTTCCCAACACCAGGACGGTCCCGTCCGACAGACAAGGAAACCAGCTCAGAGTTCAGGGACCAGCTCAGGGCCGCACAGCTGGAAAACCGCACGGCTGGGGTTTGAACCGGGGCCTCGCTGTCTGTGCTAGGCCCTGCTGCCCAGGGGCTCACCTCTTCTTCAGCAGTGAGCTGAAGTCCAGAGTTCCAGCATCCTCGTGGCTGTCACTGTGGAGAGGGACATCCAGTAAGGCTGCAGTGGAGCCAACTGGAATGGGCTTGGGGATGGTGGGGGTGGGGAGAGGTACTGAGGGAGGAAGGGGCACTGGCTGGATGGGGGCTCCCGGGTCTGTGTTCTGGACAAGTAGGGGCTGGGACAGGGTACCTGATCCGCCGACCACTTCCTGCTAGGCTCCTGTGGGGGTTAGAACAAGTTCCTTACTGCCCAGGGAAGCTTGCTGTCCCCCAAGCCTATCAACTTCATCCTCCCCCACATCCCTCCCAGCCCTGACCCCGAGGGGCCTCAGACCCCAGCATTGGCCTCCCCTGGGCCCTGAGGAGAGGGAACCACTCACGTGCGACGGAAGGCCGATCGGAGGTCCAGTTCTCCAGGACCAACGGCCTCTGGGGGCAGAGAGGGAGGTGAGTCCAGGAAGGGGCTTCAGGGGAGCAGGCATGGGGGCAGATATGGGGGACAGGACCCATGGGGACCCTGATCCCAGGACAGATGCCAGGCTCCGCTCACCATGGACAGTGAGATTGAAGTTGCAGCTGTCAAATTTGTCCTTGGTGGACACCTCACAGCGGTAGCCGCCTGCAAAGGTAGCCTGGGCATCTGTAATGTGCAGCTCAAACAGGTAGACCTGTGGACGTGAGGTGTCAGGAGAGACCAGGGGCCAGAAGGGGAGTCCCTTCACTCCTGAAGGAGGCGTGGCCACCAACGTTCTCAACCCCCAGGGTTTAGTTAACCCAGAGGGTTTTGTGTAAATAGGAAACCCCTTTTCAAGACATGACTGCCATCTGCTGGCACAGGGTGATGATAAAATATAAATCTGTGATGCCTACAAGGCAAATGACATTCGCTTAAGATCAGGCACTTTTGTGCAGTGCACAATCCACACAACTGAACATGTTGGCCCTGCCCTGCCAGAAGCCCACTTGCCTGGGCCAAGACTGTGGAAGAGCGGGAGAAGGAGCAGAAGCAGGGAGTCAAAGCATAGGTTCAAGGCCTGGCTCTGAGTGACCTCAGACCAGCAAAAACAACCTCTCAAGCTCTGGTATCTTCTTATATATAATGAAGGGCCGCTTGGGCTCTGACACACATCTATCCATGGGCTTTTCATCCTCACTGGCTGATGCTCACCCCCAGCCTTCCTGAGCTCCTTGCCCCCTAGCTTTATACACCCCCATGAAATGATCATGCCCTGTGAGCCCCCCAGGTCCCACAGGTCCCCTGGGCCTCCTTGTTCTCCCCATGTACCCCCGGCCCTCCAACCTACTTCCCAGCCTCCCCAGGTTTCTTCTTTGCACGTCCCATGTGCCCTCAGTGTCAGGGTGACCCCCAGCACTGCCTGTGTCTCTGGGGCCTCCCAGCGGCTCCCTGCCCTCTTTCCGCCCCGTGCCTCCAGCCCCGTGCCCTGCAGGCCCACCTTGCTGGCGCGGTCGTAGCTACTGTGAAGCTGCAGGTGCTGACCCACTTTGCTGCTCAGGTCCACCCACTTGCCTTTGAACCACTTCACCGTGGGCGGCTTCAGGAGGCTGGCTCCGGCCACACGTGCCGAGAAGGTGATGCTGCCACCTACACAGAGGGGCGACAGGCTGGGCTGGGGGGGATGCCCTGCTGTCCCCTTCCCCAGCCCACCCCCGGGTGCCTCAGCCCACACTCACCTGTGGTCACCTCGCCATCCTGTGGCCTCATCACAAAGAGGCCGATGGGGTCATCAGGGGCACCAGAGGCATCAGGGACCACTGAGCTTGACCCTGTGGGTGGAGGCCTTTAAGAACTGTGCTGGGACACCCCATCCGCCGGCCCTGGCCTCCCCTGCACAGCCCCTCTCACCTTCAGGACTCGGGGAGCCTCCTCTCTCCTCAGTGGCTGAGGCCAGGGCTTCTCTGGGGGCCCCAGGAGCCTCAGCAGGGGCAGGGGCAGGAGCAGGGCTCGGTGCAGGCGCTGCTTTTTCTGGAAGGGGCAGGGGCAGCGGTCATGGGGCCGCTTCTCACCAGAGAGCCCTCCTCTTGTCCCTGGTCCCCCTCCATCTCTGCGGGCTGATGGAATCAGCAGTATGCATCTCGCCTTCTCCTCCCCCTTGCAGACCCTGTGCCCACGTCCTGGCGGGTCGGCCCCAGCAGCTCTGAGCTCCGACCCTCCTCTCCATCCCCAGGTGGGGCTGGGACTCCCTCCACACCTCCAGCAACCAGGGCTTCCCTGCTGGCACACACAGCCGCCAAGTCCCCATCTGTGAGCAGGTGTCCTGAGGGCATTGTGCCTTAGTCATCCCTGAATCGCCCCTACTTCCACCAAGGCTGGAACAGGCCAAGGAGCCGCATGGGAGCCTTCAGAGAGGTCTTGCTACAGAAAAGAGGAGGAGGGCATTCCTGGCAGACAGCACAGCCAAAGCAAAGGCAAGAAAGTGGAAAAGCACTTCCTACATCCTGGGCCATGGGGAGGTGGCAGGGCTGCCACCGGATGCTGAAACCTCATGGAAGGCTGGCCAGGGTCTTACCTGCTTCTATGACCTTGAGGTCAAACTTGACCTTGGATGAGCCGGCGATGACTGCATAGGACCCCTGGTCCACAGGGCCCACGTTCCGCACAGTCAGAGTGTGCCTCGTGCCCTCGGCGGCCAGGCTGTACTTGTCGCTGGCGCTGATGTCACTGCCCCCTCGCTGCCAGCGCACCTTTACTCCTGACCTCTCTGTCTCGGCCTCGAACACGGCAGGGTTTCCGGCGGCCACCTCTGCTGACCTCGGCTTCTTGCTGAAGGCTGAGACTGAGACAAGCCCATGGAGGCTGCAGGAGCCCCTGACTGTCCCATGCACCCCGCCCCTGCAGCCTCTCCTCCTAACTATGGTGATAAACACTTTAATGTATCACCTCATTGAATGGTCCCATGGCTCTGTGAAGTAGATGCAATTATTATACCCATTTCTCAGATGAGGACACTGAGGCTCAAAGAGGTTAAGTGACTTATCTAAGATCACACAGCCAGGCCGTAGGAGAGCCAGAGCTGTGTTCCTAACTTCCACACAAGAATTCTACTAGATGTGTCTCTGGATACCCCACAGTCCCTGCCAAGGGGGGGCAGGGGGGAGCCCAGCCCCCTCTCTCTCCTATAATCCAGGGCCCTTAGCATGGGGCAGGTACTCTGCCTACTTGAATGTGGCTAAATTTGTTCTCCAAGGGCCTCAGGCTGAGAATCAGCAACTGAGATAAAGCTGGCCTGGGAGGGGCTGGGGGCCTGGATCCCTGCCCTGCATGACCTTGTAAGAGCACAGGCCAGGACCCGGTCCCTGGGCTGTGACTTTCTCTGCCCTTGGCCCAGGATGCCCTTGGTCCTGGGGCCTCTTAACCATCCTCTCCCAGAACAGACGGGCTGCATCACCTCAATGTGGGAGTCCCGCCTGGTGTGGGGGCCGCAGGGGTGCAGGCTCGTAAAGCAGAGAGTCTCACAACTAGAGAGAACCAGCCCAACGCCTCCTTGTACAGAGAGGGAAACTGAGGCCGGGAGAGGTAATGGCCCTGCTCAAGAGCATTCAGCGAGATGGGCTCAAGTCTACACTGAACTCGGGCTCCTGCCTGTGGCAGCCTTTTCCCAAAAGGCAAGGCTGGGCCTAATCTTGCTACAGAAGAGATGGGGTGGGGACAGGGAAAGGGTCCTCTGGTTTGCCCTCACTCTATTAGAAGGATGGGAAAGAGAAACTAAGAGTCAGGAAAAGACCCGGAAGACAGCCCCCACTCTCGGGAACTCACTCTGAAACCTGCGTCCCAATTGTAGTTGTCCCGGCCCTCCCTGCCCCACACCCGGCCCCGACCCCAAGCCTGGAGCTACCTGGCTTCTTCCCTGGCTCAGGCATCTTGAGAGAGGTCACACCAGGAATGGAGCAGACACAGGCCACCCGAAGAGGATCTGAGCAGGACCGTCCCCCCACACTATATAAAGGGCCCTCCCCCTCCCCAGGATTTCTTATCTGCCTCCTGCCTGGCCACCTGCTAAATATAGACAAATTCCAGGGAGCGAGGCTCTCCAGGGAGATAGCGGGGCCACATTGTTCCCCGATAGCTCCCATCCCTTCCCCCTCTAGTCCAATATGATGGCTTCTGCCCCCCAAAGCTTAGTGAGCCTCAGGGGTACCCCACAGCCTGTCTGTATGTCCACCTGGCGGAGAAATGGTGGGATGGATTGGTACGCACACAGATCCTGGGGCCGGGCCGCCCCGAGTCCTGGCACTGCCCCTTCCTTCACCTCTGGACCTTAGTTCCCTTGTCCGTAAAGTGGGGTGATGGTAGCAGCACCCACCGCGTAGGACTGTTCTGAGTGAAGTTATAAATGAAAATGCTAGAGCAGGTGTCAGGCACGTAGAAAGGGCTGGATGACAATGCCTCTGCCACTGGGGCTCGCGGGGCCCTGGGCTGGCTGCATGGAGTCCTGGGTGGGCTCAGGACAATATTTTGGGCGCTGCTGTCACCCAAGGGGAACGGAGCTGGGCCTGCAGGTGAAGACATGGGGCTAATCTTTAAATACACCCCAAAGTGGAAGTCAGAGGCAGAGCGGACTCTCCCAAAGTCACAAGGATTCACACACAAAATACAGCCAAAATATTGTGCACCGCCCCCCACACTGTTCCTTAATGAACTTCTGCCTCCACCCGCCCCACATCTGGGTCATCAGTGGCTGCACAGAAAGAAGAAAATTATGCGGGAATCTCTCCATGCAAGATCCCGTATCAGGAATGTTCACGCGCCCCCCACGGCAGGAGGGAGGGATTCTCTGCGGGGGCCCCAATTTACCATTCCTTTCCACCCAGATTAGGATTATTCGTTGGTCTCTGGACCTGCCCAGGGCTTTCTTTTCAAGTACTTGTAACTGAATCACCTGCTCCTTAACCTTCTTTAAAGAGGATTGAGCACTGCTTACCCTCTCCTGGGGCTTGGAGACCTGAGAAAGGAGGTCACAGGTCAACCCTCAAGGCAAGCAGGTGTTTGGGGGTGTTGGCCCTGATGCCAATGCCCCTCCGCCCCGAGTCTGGGCTCTCTGAGGTCTGCTGGCTGCCTTGGGACCTTTCCTCACTCCCAAGCTGTCTTGCACCACACCTCGCTACTTACTTTTGGAAGCAAAATGCTGGAGGCTTCCAGGCTCCTCTTTTTCTGGGTCTCCCTTGTCGTGGGCCAGAAGCCAGAGAACATTAGACATGAGCTGGACCCTGGGGGTCCCTGCTCACCAGCTCCCCATTCTAGACACAGCGGGAGAGGGGGCTTCCTGCCTCACGCTGACCTAGCAGCCAGCATCTAGCCCGCCCCTGACCCAGCTGTGTGACCTTGGACAGATCACGTGACCTCTCCAAGACTCAGTTTCCCAGTCTATAAAAATGGGATGATATTAGACTTTGCCTCTCAAGCCTGATGTGTAATAAATGGCTGGAAAATCCAGTGTCGTGGCCTTGATTACAATCCTCATCCTCACGGGGGCCGTGACCTAGAGTTTAAGCCTCACTGAGGCATTTTTAAAAAGCCCATTTAGCAGGTACAGAGGGCTTATTACTGATTTATTCCCCTAAGAACTACCAAGGACTTCTTCCACCAGCTCTAACTCTGGGCCAGGCACCGTGTGTCATTTGTTCTGATGTCCCCAGCGCCCAGCCCCGGATGAGGTCCTCGGCAACACCCGGGAGGACAAGCGAGAAAAAGAGAGATCAGACAGGGGCACCCAGATAAGATGCATAAAAACATCATGAAAGAGACTCTGCACTACAGGAGAACTCACGGAGAATAACTTTAATAACTTTGCTCCTTGAGGAAGCTAACGGGGAAGAGGTCGGAGAAAGGAGAGACGCTTAAGAAGAAGGGTTCCATGTACACAAATATGATGACTTCGAACTTCCAAGGTAGCACCCTGGGTCACACTAAGCAAGGCCGACCCCTCCCTGGGGTCAGACGCCCAGGTAGCCCCCTGGAGCCGGGGCTGGAGTCCTGGTGGGAGGCGAGGAGAGGTGTGGGTAGCGGGCATGGAGGAGGGAGTGGACGGGTGAGGCGAGGCCCAGCCCACCGCAGTCCTGCCCCCAGCCCCTGGGAGCTTGCCTCCCTGTGTCCGGGCCAGGCGAGGGGTTAATGCTATGGCCAGCGGGGAGGCCTGGCGGGCCCAGTGGGGTCTGCGGGCCTGGGCTCAGTGGGGCGGGTGGCGCCGCTCGGCCAGGCTCCCACGGCCCAGCACCTCCCCACTGAACTGGTAGGTGAGCTTCTTCTTGACCTTCTTGACCTCGCCTGTCTTGCCATAGTTGCGCAGGGCCCGGGCCATCTTCTGGTAGGTCATTTTCTTGCGGTTTCCCTTCTGGATGCCCCAGCGGTGTGCCAGCGCCTCCTTGTGCTTGGACGAGAACTGGAAGGTGCCCTTGTCCTTGTCCACCCACCAGATGCTGTCCTTCATGTCTCCGCTGCGGAGCAGGTCCAGCAGGAACTGGTACAGGCGGATCTTCTTCTTGCTGCCTGCAGGCGGGAGGCGGTCAGCGCCCCCACACAGGCACCCACCCTCACCTCCCCCTGATGTGGGGACCCTGGGGGGGGAGTGGTCACTGGGGAAGCACTGGAAGGAGGGGGTGGTCTACAGGGCTCTGGCACTCACACGCGCTCACACGCATTCACACGCAACCCAGAGAGGTATAGACGCACACGCACCCTCCCAGGCTCGGTCGGAGAGATGCCTGTGCATGTCTGTACCGCACTCGTGCACGTGTGCTCATCGACACACGGACAGCACAGATGGTCACAGACACAGCGCACACGTGGGCAAACGTTCACACGCTCACAGATAAGGACACACACTCAGCTTTGTGCCAGGACGGCTGTGTCCTTGGCTGGGGTGCCGGGGACACATAATGGCCAGGGTCGGGGCCAGGGCCGGACGGCTGAGCCACCCTACCTGTTTCCCCATGCAGGAGGCCAGGCCCTGGCTCCAGGCCATCAGCCTCCCCGTCAGACACCTCCAGCGGGGGGCTCTGCCTCTCGCCTTCCTCCTCATCCGAGCTAGGCTGGGCCGGGGACAGGGAAGGGTATGGGAGGCACATCCGGGGTAGGTAGGAGACCTGGAAAGACAGGGAAAGAGGGTCAAGGTCAGTGAGGCCCAGTTCCCAGCTCAGGACTGCCAGAAAGGGGTCATCCGAGCAAGAGAAGTAGGGAGGGTGGGGAGGACAGCAAGGGTCAGAAAGATTTGGGAGAGGGCTGGGGAAGTTGGAGGTCAGTCAGGTTACAGGGGTCCGGCAGGGTGAACTCCACACATGGCGTGGGTTGTGGGGGGCCAGGGGCTGCTGAAATCCAGCCTGCTGTGGGCCTCCTAGTTGGTGGCTGCATGGCCCCGGGAAAGGGTGCCCTTTCCCTATATGCACAGAGGTACTATATGGCCTGGCATTCCTGGGGTCAGATGTGGCAGAGCAGAGGGGCCTAAGGGTTGGGTAAGGGAGGGAATGCGGTTTTTAATAAGTTGGTGAGACGGGAGGGAAGGGTCAGTCGAGGTCCGCGCGGGGTGGTAGATGTTAACGGAGGTCACTGATTGGGATTAAGGTGCGTGGGGCTGAGGAGGGTCAATAAAGGGGGTCAGTGGAGATGGGGAGGCCAGGGGAGGCCAGCGGAGGAAGTGTCCAGTGAGATGGGGCCCGGGTCTGTGAGGGGCCCGTGGATGGGGTGGGGGGTATGGTCGGGGTTGGGAGGGCCACCATGGTCGGGCAGATCAGTGGAGGGTGGGAATTATCGGGGCTCTGTCTGGTGTGGGGCCAGAGCCGATAAGGGGTGCAGGGTCACGAGGTCAGTCGGAGGGTCAGGAGGCAGCCGTTGGGGCTCCAGCCGCCGTTGGCGCTGTGGGGCAGGAAGCCAAGTTGAGTAAGAGCCTGTGTCAGCTTCCTGTGGAGCGCCAGCCTCACCACAGGCCGGGTCCCGCGGGACTGGCGGCCGCACGCACCTGGTGGCCGATGCCCGCGTGGGTCGGCGCCATGGGGGTGTCGAGCACGTGCATCTGCTCCAGCTCCATGTGCCGGTAGAGCTGCTGCAGCTGCGGGGGCTGCACGCTCTGCAGCTCCGTGAAGTGGTTCTCTGCGAAGCTCTCGAACTCGCTGTGCACGTGGTGCGGGTGGAAGTCCCAGTAATGGTCTGCAGGGGCGGGGGTGGCGTGCAGTGAGCCCGGGGTGTGCGGGCAGGGAGAGCTCGTGGTGACGCAGAGCACAGTCATCCGGGCTGCGGAGGGGCTGTGACCGCCCACCTGGCTGGGCTCCCCACCATCTCCCCACCCACCTCGTTAGGTACCACCCCCATTTTACAGATGAGGTCACTGAGGCTTGGCCAGGCAGTTGGAGGCCCTGGCCTGAGCTGAGACCCGGGTCCGAGGCAAAGCCTGCGCTCCCAGCAACCATTCTAGCCTGCCTTCCCCGCAGGCACGAGGCCATAGGCAGAGTCTGAATCCTGGCTCTGCCATTTGCTGTCCGTGTGACCTCAGGCACGGGCACTGACCTCTTCATTCTCAGCTGTTGGCTCACTAATAAAATGGGGATCATAGTTATTGGGAGCATACAAATGAGTTCACATTTGTAAAAACTCCCAGCCCCGGAGGAGGCCCTCGGGGAATGCTGATTCCCCCTCTGCTTCTCTGGAAACCACAGAGTGGTTCCTGAGGCCACAGTCACACACACATGGTCCTGTCTCCTGTCTCACCGTCAAGGTGTGATCGTGAAGTCACACGGCTGATGTTCCTCGCCCACCAGAACCTGTCCCGGCCCACGGCACTGCCCCTCCGAAGCCGTGCCTCTGGGCGGCTCTGTCATTCTCCCAGCCAGGCTGCCAGGACACAGGGCTGCACTGGAAACTCCCCATAGGTGCTTTCAGAGTCTGCGGTGGGGGGGATTCGAGTTGGGGAACAGCCACGTGCCATCGGGAGCTCTGTCTTGGGACTAGGACATGATTTCACTGAACATCTTTTCCAGGAAGAAAAAAAAACAAAACAAAAACCTGCCACACGTCTGTGGAGTTCCTGGGGACAATCTGGGGTCCAAAAGAAGATGTGGTGATAAAGGGACAAGAGGGATTTTCTCATGTGACCCAAGAGGGAGTGTCCAAGATTCTAGGCCAAGGCAGCCTCTCTGGGATGCTACATGGAGACAAATACCAACCCCGTGTGTGTGTGTGTGTGTGTGTGTGTGTGTGTGTGTGTGTGTGTGTCTGTCTGTCTGTCTTTTTTTCTTTCACAAAAGCACATACTCATTCATTCACACACACACCAAAAATGACATGCGTTTTTTTGGCTTTGGATGGGTTCTCAGAAAACTTGCTTCCTAATACCGCTCTGCGATGGCTTTGCTGTGTGACCCTAGACAAGACATTGTATTTCCCCGAGCCTCCAATTCCCCAGTCTAAAAGTCAAAGACCCGACTGGGTAGTTAACAGAGGTCATGTCCACACATGAAATCATCCAAATCCACAATGCAGGCAGCCCGCACTCCCACCTCTGCAAGGCCATATGGCACAGAAGAGAGAAAGTACATGATCTGGGAGTCAGGCAGAGCTGGGTTCAAATCCCGCCTCTGCCATTAGGCAGGTCACTGTACGTCTATAAACCTCAGTTTTCTCATCTGTAACATGGGGCTAATAATGACACCTATCCCATAGTCTTGTGCAGGTTGAATGAGCTAATGTCTACAAGGTGCCTAGAGGATAACCGGGCACAAAATTCCATTCAATAAACATTACTACTACTAGGACCGCTGTGTTATTCTAAAGAACCTAGATTAGCACTTGAGCAAATGGCAAATATTTTCATTCATGTTTATCTCCTCTTCTTCCTCCCACTTCCTGCCAATCAGTCAGTGGACCACTCAAATCGGGTTTTGTTTTTTTTTTTTTTTGGCGGAGGCGGGGACTAGGTGTCTCTCTCTCCCAGAGGCTAGAGTTGGGGCCTCAGCATTGCACCATGAGGACAGTGACTGTTGTTGGTCTCCCCTCACCCCCAGGGCCAAACTCAGGAGTCACTCAACAAACATTTCCCGAAGGAGTGAACAAAGGAATGAATGAATAAACCCTAGCCTCCTGAAAACTCTCTCTGACTCTCCTTCACAAAATTATCCAAATCTGACAGGAAAACAAAACAATGTTTCATTTGTACTTTCATCTTGCAGCAAATTAACAGGACCCAGAAGCTCTCCACTCGCCTGGGAGAGTTGGCTCTGTGCTTTAGAGATGGGCCAGCTGGGGGGCTCTGGGATTTGGTGAGCCAATCCCAGGTCCTCTTTAGGGGTAGATCTGCCCCCTGGCCCCACTCCTGACCCCTCCCATGTTCGCCTTCCACACTCAGTTTGAACCGTCCAGGTCTTGCCAGAGTGCCTTATCTTGCCTACCAACCCCTACCCGCAAACCCACTTCAGGTCCAGGGTTTGGAGGACCCTGCCTGTGTGCAGTGCTGCAGGTGTGGGGTGAGGGGCCTCCGGTGGCTCTCTTTCCCTCCTGCTCACCCTCTCTGTTATAGCTCTGCATGAGACCCCTGAGCTCACTCTAGTGGTCCCGGCCTAGGCCAGCATTTCCCATGGGATTCTCAGGACACCTTCATCAGAGTCACTCTGGGGGGCTTGGGGCCCCACTTAGAGACCCAGGGAATCAGAAGCACCGAGAGAGGAGCTTAATTTAACTGGGCTCTAAAGTGGTTCCTTTGTTCACTGAAACTCTGGAACCCTGCCCCAGGGTCCCCTGAAAGCTGCAAAGGGGACTCGAGCTACAATTAAGGTTTCAAAAGGCCCAACGGAAACCTCGCCTTTACCCTTGATTTGGGTGCTCAGGCAATTATGTAATAAACGCTGCCTGGTAGGCAGAAACGTTCTAAGCACGGGGCCCTCCGAAGGAACACAATGCAAGGAATCCTTCCTAGTGAAAAGGTCGGCAGTCCTGGGCTCTTTGGACCTCATTTCTAGACGACCGTTCACGAACACAGTGCTTTACCCCTTCACTGGGTTACCGGGGTCATCCTGCACGATGTCTCCTTAGCATGACTCTGCTCCTCAAAGGAATATGATGCCATTGGCATATCCGCAATTTGACCCCCCTTTTCATAGCCTGGCAGGTCACCCAACACATAGTAGGCCTCAACCAATATTCAAATGATCGGTAAAAGTTAGCTTTTAACATGCATTTTTATGAACTGGGCACGATGCTGAGTACTCACACCACATTTCTCATTTAATCTCACCTTAGCTCTGACCAGGTGGCCATAGTAGTGTGACACTTCTTCTTCTTCTTTTTTTTTTTTTTAGTATAATCTTTCTTTTTTAAAAAGATTTTATTTATTTACTTATTTGACAGAGAGAGCTCATAAGCAGGCAGAGAGGCAGACAGAGAGGTGGGGGGTAAGCAGTCTCCCTGCTGAGCAGAGAGCCCAGTGTGGGGCTTGATCCCAGGACCCTGAGATCATGACCTGGGCCAAAGGCAGAGGCTTAACCCATTGAGCCACCCAGGCACCCCTAGTATAATCTTTCTTTTGCACATGAGGAAACTATGACACAAAGAGATTAAGTCCCTTGTCCACAGGCAGGCATTGGTAAAGTCACCTGTGTCTACCTTCAGGGACTGAACTCCTACCATTACATCATACAACTTCTGAGAAAAAAGGCTGTTAATGAGAGCTGTAATTAAGACCCATGGTGCCACCAGCTTTCCTGCCTGCTTTTATCTATCTCTTTGTCTATCATCGGCCACTCTCACCCATGGTTCATCATCTGTCCTCCATCCATCCATCCTTCATTCATCCATCCATCACTGGTCCCTCTTCCACTCATCCATCACAATCCATCCATCCATCCACCCATCATCTAGCCACCTGTTCATCACCCGACATTCCTTCCATCTGTTCCAGCCAGCCAGCAAGAACCCATTCATCTTGATCTCTCATTACCTCCCTCTAAGCCAGCTCCCAATCTGGGACCAAAGTCCTACCTACCCATCACTATTCTGACTTAGTATTTTTGGTGTCCCTAATACCTGTAAGTCACCAGGACAAAAACAAAATGATATTCCAAGCAACTCCACACATATGCAAAACTTAAGCCCTAAGTGTCATTCAGTTGACCTTATCTCCTCGGAACAGAAATCCCAGTCATAAACTCAGGGTTCCCCCTAGGGGAGCAGAAGTAGGATCAAGACAGAGAAGGATGATGAGGAATTAAGAAGACAAAGGCTGAGAAAAAAAACTTTAGGAAATCACAGACCACTGGACATGGGCTCCTGCAGCCCAGCCCCCCTGCCCATTGCTCCTGTAGGGGAACCAGAGGTCAGAGAGTGGAGCTCTAGGCTTCATATACTTGTTACTCTCCACCTTATATCCTAATTATTGAAGTTTTAGTTATTTCCCCTCTTAAAATAATAAATCTGGAAGGACTTGTATTTTGTTGTTTCCTTAGCACCTAGGAATGTGCCTGGAGTACAACAGATGCTTTGTATATATTGATTAGATGGGTAGGTCCGTAAGAAATTGCTAGAGGGTTTGGCGGTTGAAGGGAAGGACAACTGGAGAGGTGAATGAATGCATGATTAGATGGGTGTGTGGATACACTGGGTAGAGGGTCAGCGGGAGGACAAAAGAGTACTTGGAAAGATGGAAGGATGGAGAGGCGTCATGCCTTGGAACTCTAGTTCCTTCGCCAGTCCCCTCACAAAGAACAAATCCTATCACATCTGTTGCGATGGCTACTATCAAAACCCAAAAAACTAACCAGTGTTGGTGAGGGTGTGGAGAAATTGGAATCCCTCTGCCCTGGGGGTGGGAAGGTAAAATGGTGCAGCCACTGTGGAAAACAATCTGGAGGTCCTCAAAAATTTAAAATAGAACTACCATTTTATATTATGCATATTTGGCCACAATTTAAAATAATACGAATAAACATTAAATTTTATGAGCCCTGCCTTCAAAATCTGTCCCAGATCTGTCCACTCCTTTCTGTCTCTAGGGCCACCACCCTTGGCCAAGCCACTGTCATCTCTTGCCTTGATTATTCCAGGAGTCCCCTCGCAGTACTTTCTCCCTATTCTTACTGTGGCCCCTACAGCAGCTAGAGTGATTTTTTAAAAAGTTTATTCATTGGAACCCCTGAGTATTGGAAGAAGGTACTAAAAACTTCCAGAGAGACAAAATGAAACTAAACAAGCAGAAAAACCCACAAAAACAAAAAACAAGGTTACATTCCAAAAAGAGGACATAAAAAGAGATCCGACTTCGAAGAAAAAAACTCCAATAACCAGAAGATAGAGAAATGCTTTCAAATTTCTAAGGGAAAATGTGGGTTTCAACCTAGATTTCTGTACACGGCCGACCTACTGTTAACCATGAAGACATGAGAACAAGCAAACAGCAAAACCCTACCTCCCCCACACCCTCTCTTAGGACGCTATGGCAAGAAGAGTAACAAGTCCTGTCTGCAGTACGTAGCATTCACCGTGTGCCAGGCACCTTTCTAAGGATTGGACATACAGTGACTCACTCAACCCTTGCAGCAATCCTGAAAAGTCAGTACCATTTTGAAGTTGAGACAGAGAGGTAAAACATCTTGCCCTTGGTCACCCCAGAGAATAGTGGGGAGGGCAATGGGGCATGAGTCTCGGCAACCTGGCTCCAGAACGAAAACGCTACCTCCTTGTCACCCCGCCCCTTGTCCTCTTTTTCAGGGACGAGCAAGTACAGGTAATCAAAGTGTCCCACGTGGCTCAGCTGAGTAACCTTCACATGGTCCTCATACCGGAAAATGTAGATACTGAGGTCAAAAGTCACTACACGGAGAAACACAAATATTGTGTTATCTTACGTGTATGTGGAATCTTAAAAAAATATATATATCCTGAGCTTATAGACAAGGAAATCAGATTTGTGGTTGCCAGAGGCTGGAGTTGGGGTTGGGAAAATTGGAGGAATGTGGTCAAAAGGGACAAATTAAAAAAAAAAAAAAAAAAAGGGACACCCTATGGTTATAAGTACCGGGACACGACGTACAATGTGGTGCTGCAGTTAACAATGCTGTGCGATATATTGGAAAGTTGCCAAGAGGTTGGATCCTCAACGTTCTTTCCACAAGGAGAAAATCTTTTTTTTTTTTTTTTTTATCTCTATGAGGTGAAGGATATTAACCGAATTTACTGTGGTGCCCATTTAGCACTGTCTGCGGCTGTCAGATCATTAGGTCCTGCACCTTAACCCTACACAGTATCCTATGTCGGTTCCATCAGTAAAACTGGGAAAACATTGCTGTAGAAGCGTTTGGGAATGTGTGAAGTGTGAGTGTGTGTGTGTATGCATTCTGAATGACTCTAATCAGAGTCTTATCTTACACAGAACAAGATGGACCATTCAGTAATATCTCAAATTGAAGATTCAAGCTAGATTCCTTGGCATTGGAATAGGAAGCCTGGGAAAATAGCTTTCCTCTGTCTCTGCCGTGCCATGTATGTCACGAAGACATGTCTATGATAAGCTTGGGTAAAAGGCAGCTACTTGCGGGACGGCGTGATGCTACTGTTCCGTTGTGTCAGGAACAGAATATACACACGTGCGTGCACACATTGACAGACATACAAGAGGATATACACATGGAATAAAAAGTCCGCGAAGGTGCTATCAGAGGGGAGGGAGCTCAGGGAGAGGGAACTCTCTTACGTGATAAGTATTTTCAAGTTTTGCAATGTTTAACCTAACAATCAAAAATTGACGATTTAAAATGTATTTAGATTTCAACACACACACACACACACACACACACACACACACACACACACAGGATGATTCAGATCATGTCATTTCTCCGCTCAAACCCTGCAATGCCTTCCCATTGTTTGCAGGATAAAACCCAAACTCTGGCCTTCGGGCCCTGTGCACTGTGCCCTTGGCAGGCCCCTCCGGCTTCCCTCAGTCTCCACACCCCCCCCCCCCCCCCCCCCCCCCCCCCCCCGCCCCGCCACTCTGGCCCTCTGTCGGAGGACTCCGCTGCTTTGCCCTTGCTGTTCTCTCTGCCTGGTGCGTCTTTCTCCTCTGCATCCACTGGCCTAATCACCTCATCTACCCCCTCCTCAGAGGCCTGCCCTGACCTCCCAGTGGAAAGTAGTCGTTGGTGCTCTGCATTACATGACTTTGCCTTTCATAGGACTTAGTATTGTGTGTCTGCTTATGTGATGTTTATGGCCTCTTCCCTCTCTGGAATGTAAGCTCTCAGGAGAGCTCATCGAACTCACTTATCATGGAGTCTCTGGTGTCTAGAACAGTGCCTGGCACACAGCATATTATCAGGAGCTGTGGGGTAGTCGGACAAATGAAGAATGAGTGGGCACATGGAAAATTGATTCGTGTTGGAAGGTCGAGTGGGTGGCTGCAAGGGCGGGTGGTTGATGGGTGGGCGGCTGGCTGGTTGCCTGGCACCTGGGTCGGCTGAAACTGATGCACTGGGTCTGTTGCAGACCCCTCTGGCTTCTCCCACGCCCCTAGCCGCTTCCTCTCTCCCACCTGGCGAGGTCATAAAGCTAATGTACTACGTCTTGAAAGCTCCCTGGGCCCTTGCTGGACTCAGGAGCTTGCGCATTTCATGCATGACCTCAGTGAATCGTCACAATGTGACGAGGTAAGTGTTTCCATGCTCTCACTTCCATATATGAGGGATCGGGGCCTCTGAGAGGCTGTCATTTGCTCTAAGGTCACACACCAGTGAGTGATGAAACCAGGAGCAGCCCCAGGTCCGGCCCCAGTGCCTTCTTAGTAAGTTTCAACCACCATCTGAAAACGCAGACACAGAGGACATCCAGGAACTGGTTGGAAAATGTGGGGTGTCTCTACTCTTGAGTCTCCAGACAGTACCTTCCAAGAGGTATTAGGAAAGGACAGAATGGGGCACCCGGGTGGCTCAGTCCATTAAGCATCTGCCTTTGGCTCAGGTCCTGAGGTCCTGGGATCAAGCCCCGCATCAGGCTCCCTGGTCAGTGGGGAGTCTTCTTCCCCCTCTGCCTCTCCCTCTCTCTGCTCTCTTGCTCTCTCTCTCAAATAAGTAAATAAAATCTTTAAAAAAGAAAAAAGAGGGACACCTGGGTGGCTCAGTTGGTTAAGCCACTGCCTTCGGCTCGGGTCATAATTCCAGGGTCCTGGGATTGAGTCCTTCATCGGGCTCCTTAATCAGCGGGGAGCCTGCTTCTCTCTCTGCCTCTGCCTGCCACTCTGCCTGCTTGTGTTTTTTCTCTCTCTCTCTCTCTCGCTCACAGATAAATAAATAAATAAAATCTTAAAAAAAAAAAAAAGAAAGAGAGAGAGAGAGAAAGAAAGAGAAAAGAAAGAATGAACAGATACCCAGATCAGCACAGATGCCCAGATTGGAAATGATAGGAGAAGGGGTGCAGGGAGTAGGGGCCAGGACACCTGGGTATGCCAGAGGAGTCTCTGAAGAAATTGGGGCATGACCAAAACAGGGTACTCAGGCATCTGATCAGGAGTCATTGCTAGAGCCCCAGCCCAGATGTAAGGGACCTGCCTGGGCACTGGGCCAGGAAAGTGCAGGTTTCCCTAAAGCACTCACTCCATCAGTCCCCGGTCTAGCTGGTTTCTAGATGTATGAACACACCCTCATATTGCACAAGGGGAAACTGAGGCTGCAACAGGCCCAAAGGAAATGCCCCCAAGCCCAGTGAAAGTGAGAGGAGGTTAGGCCTGAGGGAAAAGCGTCCCTAAGCAGCCCAAGGCCAAGCTGAGTTTGCGGGGACCTGGCTGTCCTGCTGCCTGGAGCCACCAGGGGGAGCCAGTCCTTAAGTCCCAAGGGACCTTCCCGGGTCCTGGCTGGCTAGGTGCAAGGGTCACCAAGGGCTGGTGTCCAGGTCAGGGAGACCCCATCCCTGATCCTGGCTGGGGGTGCTGGGAAGACAGGTGGATGAAGGAGACTTTCTCTCTAAATTGTCCGGCTTTTCCACAGAGAGGACACATTGCTTGCCGAATCATGAATAAGCTTTGAAGGATGAAAAAGCAGATGTTTAAAACCTTCCCAGCCCCCAGATTCGGGGAGAAGTCTTTGTGTTCCCACACGCGGACTTGAGGCTCCTCCAGCACCTACGCCCTAGATGTGGCTCCCGGGTCTGGTCTTTATAAACGTTGCCAGCCCTGTTATCCCCAGTGCCGCCGTTCACAGGATTTGGCATCCAGATGTGGGAGTCCTTCCTAATAAGGAAGGGGCCTGTGGCATCCCCGGGCAGGGCCCTCAGGTTGAGACTGCCCTCAGGTGTGCCTGAAGGATGAAGCGACAGGTGGGGCTGGCCCCCAGGTGTGGCCTCGCCGTGGGAAACCTTTCTCTGGGGCTGCAGACACCCCGGTATCTGGCCTGCCCAGATTTCAGACTCCTGGAGAATTCCTCAGGGAAGACCTACTAACTAGGCCTTCTCCCTTTAGCTCCGGGGTGCCCCATCAATATACCAAGATCCCCTTTGGGTGGCCTCTCTGACTGCCCTGCCCAGGTCCCAGGCCCCAGGCCCCTACTGCCTGTCCCCATCAACCCTGAATGCGCTCCGGGATCGAAGCTGGGCCTTGGGATAGGCAGTGAGACTCGGACTGAGGCTCACCTGTCTCGTGCTCCATCCTCACTCCTACCCCTGCAAGCTGGGGCTCCAACCCCTGCCGAATGAGGGGGCCCTCAGAGCCTTTCCCTCAGTGAGCTGTTCTTAAACAGGGGTGACTCTGTCCCCCAGGGGGTTATTGGGTAACAAATAACGTGTGGAAACATTTTTGGTTGTCGCGACTGGCGGTACTTCTGGCATCTGATGGGTAGAAGCCAGGGATGCCGCCGGACAGCCTACAGTGCACAGGGCCGGCCCCACGACAAAGAAATTGTCCAGCCCCAAACGTTGAGAGAGGTTGAGAACACAGCAGAGAGCGGAGGTGACACCAACATGGAATTCACCTCGGGTGAAGGGGTGACAACACCAGAGAGGAAGAAGCGGGGTGAGGGGAGCAGGAGAGGTCCCCCGGGACTGGAGCAGACAGACTGGGCTCCCCTGACCAGCTGTGTGACCTTGCACAAGTCGCTCCCTGAGCCTCTGCTTCCTGGTTTGTGAAAAGCCACATGGATTGGACCAGAAGGTAAACACGGACGAAGCTGACCTCGGGCCCTGGCGCACACCGGAGATGCTCAGTAAATGCAGGCTGGGGGCGTGGGGCGTGGGGCGTGGGGCGTGGGGCGTGGGAGGGCCCAGTACTCACCGCTGTGGCTTTCTCCATCGCTGCTGAGATAGGGGTAGTATTCGTGTGTTTGGCGCTGGTACAGGTCCGTGTCATAGGAAACCAGGTCTTCCGATGGCTGCTGAGAGAGGAGGCTGTCAGGACTCAGGTGGTGGCGGGAAGACCCCCACCGGCTTGGCAGCCCCCCGCATGTTGGGGCCACACCACCCTCCCACACTGAGGGACTGCGTCAGGCCTACAGCCCTCTCTCTGCCTGAAACTGCGAAGAGGCCACAGCAGGGACGGGGGACCCAGGAGAGCAGTCTTGGCTCCTGCAGAATGGGGCTGACAGGGACTCCAAAGGTCACAGGTCAAAAGAGGACCCAGGCTGAGAGGAGAGCATGACTCCCTCCACCTCCTCCCCTCACAGCGGCTCCAGAAGCCACATTCCCACTCACACCTGCACCCCCAGGTCCCCATCTCACACATGAACTCCCACGTTCACACCAACACACCTACACCTCCCAATGTACAAATATTCCCCATGACACCCACACTCCCACACATGAACTCCCACTCACATGCCTGCCCATACTCACTCCACAGGTCACTCGCACCTACACACCTGTGGCCACGTGTGTACACACTGTTGTACACTCACACCGTAGGCACACATGGCCCCTTGAATGAACACACATCTCCTCACACTTGCTCTCAGGCACCTTAAACACAGGCTCAGGCCCACACCCATCAAGGCCCCTCACATATCGCTTACATGCCCACCCTCATAGCACACACACGTGTCCTCCTGCCAAGGTCTCCACAGCCTGTGCCCGGGCCCAAGGCACCCTCAGGGCCCATGACGACCAATGGCCACTCACACTCATGGGTTCTACTGTTGTCACCAGGCAGGGTTGGGGGCCATGGGCCTGCCAGAGCCTTGGTCCTCTCACTCTCCTTCCTCCGTCCTCCTTCTGACACGCCCACTGGGATACTCCCTTCTCTTCCTCCCTTTCCTCCTGCCCTCACCCCTAGTTCTTCCTCCCCACCCCCACCCCGTCCTCCTCTTCCTCCCTGTCCTCCTCTTCCCTCCTCCTCCACCCTCTCACTCCTCCCTACCCTCCTCTCCCCTCCTCCTCACTCCTCCCTGTCCTCCTCTGCCCTCCTCCTCCTCCACCCCCTCACTTCTCCCTGTCCTCTCCCCCTCCACCCCCTCCAGCCCTCACTCCTCCCTGTCCTGGTGCCTGCCTAGGGACAGCACACCCAGTCTTCACAGTCATCAGGCCTCTCCCCACCCCCGCAGTGTGTGCCCAGGGATTGCACAACAGTTACTCGGGCCCTCAAGGGCTTGGGTTGGGGGGCAAAGGGCCTTGGGAGCCCACCTTCCCAGGAGTAGTCCCTGAGGGGTTTGGTGCCCCCTGCCTAGCTGTGTCTGGATTTCAGGGATTGAGAGGTCAAGGGTCAGAGGCCGTGTGGCCAAGCTTCTGGGCCTATGGCTTTAGTGAGGCAGACTTGGCTCTTCCCGGGACCACGTCCATCCCCTGCCCCCTCCCCCACCTTCTTGGTGGTGGACCAGGCAGGTGGGACAAGGCTGGTCTGGGGCGGCTGGCTGGAGCTGTCTGTGTCTGACCAGTAAGAAGGCCAGGAAGCCAGCACCGGGTTTCCAACAGCAGGATGTCAGGCCTGGGGTGCCTCCTGGGGCTCAGAGGCCTGGCTGGGGTGGGGCGGGGGAAGGGAGCTCCATTAGGCCGGGAAAGCTGAGTCAGGTGGGCAGGCCCTGCCAAACCCTGCCCGGCTCCCCCAGGGCTCCCCACTCCTGCTGAGTGGGGATGGGGTGGGAAAGAGAGAGGGGTCCTCTCTGAGGGGCCCAGGTCTGCAGCTGCCCGAGGCTGCAACTGTCACGGAGAGAGGGCAGCGGTGATCGCCCGGCCTGCTGCCCTTCCCTCCAGGGCTCCCCTGGGACTCCCGCTGCTTCACGTCCAGCCCTGGTCCTCGTCCCACTCTCAGCCCCTGCCCTCGCTCCTGCCTCTACTCCACTGGCTCCTACCCTGCCGCCCTTGAGCTCAGCCCCAGATGGGCCCAGCTCTGGCCCCGACCTCCCTTCCCAGCTCCCTGGCCAGTGCCCCAGCGCAACTGCCGTCCTAGTCTCCGTTCCATTTCTTGCTGTCGTCCAGCCCCTGGGGACCTGCCGGCCCCAGGCCCAGAACCTTCGGTCAACAACCCTGTCCCCTGTGCCAGGCCCCAGACCAGGCACTGGGGACCCAAACATAAATGAGCCTCTGTCTCCAGGAGCACCCAGGCCATGGGCTGAGACCTCTGGCCTATTGCCTCCTGCTCTCAAGCCTTCACCGTCCAGGGACCAGCTTCCCCCCACACCAGTCACCCCAGCCCCTCCACCGCCACCACTCCGCCACCGTCCTCACCATCCTCAGCCCAGCACCCTGCCCAGGAGCTCAGCCTGCCACCCAAGCCCCATCTATAAATAACCGTTCAGGCCCCACCGATCACAGCCCCACCATGGGCCCAGCCCTCAGCCCGCCGGGGCGCGCTCAAAGAAGCCAGTGGCCTCCTCGCTGGGTCTCAGGCCAGGAGCTCCCGGGAGGAAACACCAACTTCCCACTGATAGCGAGCCTGGGAGGGCAGCTGGCTGGTTGGTGGCCTGGTGGGCAGCGGACGGTCGTCTGAGGGCCGCGGGTCTGGCTAGTAGAGGAGTCCCGGTACTCACAGGGGGGACGAGGGGAAACCCTTCCATTTTGCACGCCTGTAACATCCAGCCGAGCTCCGAGCCGGTCAGGTCCCCTGCCTCAGTGGGGGCCAGTGCGGAGCCCCTCAGGATGGGTCGCCCCGTCAGGGGCTGGACGGACTCAGGGCAGGCGCAGGGCTCGGGCCTGCCCCCTGAGCTACAGGAGCCCTGGGTGAGCCCCCTCCCTTGACATTGCAGGGCCAGCGCAAGTTCCTGATTTTATCGAAGGGCCTGCCACTGGGAGATAGTCCCCTTGGGGTGACATCACCGCCCCAGCCCGTTTGCATAAATCTCTTGCGCTACATACAGGAAGTCTCAGGCCGGCTGGGGCAGGTGGTGCTCAGAGGGCTGGCCTGAGAGGCCATGGGGGCCAGGCGCCCCTGCCCAGAGGAAGCTGGAACTGTGAGGGGCGGTCTTGGAGGCTGGGGTGGAAGAGAAAGAGGGGGACGGAGGAAGCCTAGCCCTACCACAGGGAGGACAATGCTGCCCCCAGGCCCTGCTGAGGCCCCCTAACCCCACAGATGCCCACTGCTCTTGAGATCCCCATGTGGCCAACAGTCAGTTGCTTGGGATCAGAGCCGGTAGCTTCTTCAAGTCAGAAGCGGGGTGCCTTCTCCAGGCCTTCACTTTCTGGGCTCAGCCTGGCTGGCTGAGAGCTCTGATCTAGCAGAGTCCCAGGCCTGACTCTTCTGGGACCTGGATCCTCAACACGTATGTTCTGTGCAGCCTGGGGCTCAGCACAGGCTGCTTTCCCCCTCCCTCGGAGCCTCCCTGCCACCACAGGGTGTCCTGGGTTCTTAAACCCTCCCCTCCCAGTTTCACAAGTACCCCTGGTTCTTCCAAATCCCTAGTGGCTCTATTCCCTACTCAGATTTCCCAGTTTCCCCACCCCTTAACGATACCTGAGAATCAATCTAGTCTTCCTGGTTTACAAACCTTTCTTGTGGGTACATCCATTCATTTTCCTACCCATTATTTACCCATCCATCTCTTCACCCGTCGAGCCAACCAGACATTCATTTCTTTATTGGTTTATTTAGCCATCCATTCCTTCATCCATTTATCGGTTAGCCCATTCATCCATCCACCTATTGCTCATCTACTTGTCCATCTAGCCATTGATATGCTCATATATTAGCCCATCCACCTGTTA